>NC_051212.1:25163095-25390595 GCF_015220715.1 Pygocentrus nattereri | reverse complement strand
GCCGTGAACTGTAAATCAAGAGCTGCGCTGCAGTGATGTGCTGAAGTAAACCACTGAGAGGTTAAATCCTAATATGGAGGTCTAAAATATGAATGAGCTCCTCACACACAGGTTAGAGTGTTGGAGTAAATAAATGGAGAACGTCTAGTCTAAGATTAGACTGTGACTGGGAAAAAGTTCAAATAGAAATGATCTCAGATGAACTGACCCTCCATTTGGTCCTTGGCAGATTATTTTACTTGTTATTGTTTATTTATGTTATTTCTTGGAATAATTGCATTTATCTGCAAAACAATCTTTCACTGGATAAAATGACTTAAAGCATGTAAAGGAAATAAAGAAAGAGATGAAATAATCTCATAATATTTATTCATAATAAACATGTATTTATTTTATTTGTTTGTTTTGTTGTGTTTTTTTTTCTCTTTTCTCCATACCCTTTGTGAGCACTTTGTTAATGTGTAATCTAAATTGTGGCTATTTTTGTGTTTCTATGTTTTCTCCATCACAGTTGGACAGCCATTACTACACTCTCACGAAAAAAGGTCTCAAACTGTTACTGGGCCAGTGCCCCTCTTGTCACTGCAGCAATACCTTCAAGGGTACATCTCAATACCTTTAGTCAGGGAACATAATTGTTGTATTAAAACATCGAAATTATATTTTCTCATCTCCAGGCTTTTTATTTTATTGTTCTGTTTAAATGAGAAAAACTTAAAACCACTATTGTACCTTTGGGGCTACATTTACATTGTTCGTCCCTTGATGAACAAAGATGTACCTGCACAGAACCTTTATTTCTAACAGTGTATCACATGGTTGATGTATTATTACAATTAAAGTCTCAATAGTCCTCTGATAAGGAGGGCTGGTGGGGAGCCCCTCAAAAAACATATAAAAATGTTACAACACTGTTATAATGAAGAATATTGGCTATATTGGCTAAATTTAAGCTATTTTTATTTACTTAGACATCACTTTTTGCATTGTATGTAAACACTGCACTGTCACTCTTTAACACCAAGCCTTAAATGTCTCCTGTAAGCTCAGGAGGACGTAGATGTACACAGAAGTGAAATCAACCCTTTAGTTCTGCTTAAACTTACCCTGTGTTTACAACCCTTTAAAGCCTCTCCTAACAGTGCTTTTTGGAATTTGTTGGAGGAAATGCTGAAGGCCTTTGCTGCAAGCTGCTTTTTTCTGCTTCTTAAATAAAAGTGTGTGATGTTGATACTATTCTGCAAAGAACATTCTTACGGCACAGGAAATGTGTGGCTAGCTGCAGACATGTTCCCCTAGTAATGTTCTGTGTGTATTTGGAGTTGAGCATGAGTGGGAAGCTCCTGTAGTGTTGGACCAGGTTGTTACCCCTGGCAGTGAAGTGCTCCTCCAAGCACTGTTTGTGGCACTAGCTCTGTCCATATTTAACAACTAATATAGCTGTCTGCTTTGTTTGCCTGGTTTAGCTTTATAAGGACATTGAAGTTGCAAGCACTCGAGGAAGACACTTGCATGTCTCCAAAACAACTGCAGTAATGGATAAACTAATGGAATCATCTGGCTGAAGAACTCAACCGCAGGCCCATTCCATTGTGTATTGCGCCATACTTCCCATCATGCAGTTTACGCATTTTGTCATTGTGCTTGTTTATGATGGTTTTTTTCCCCAATGCAATTTCATGCTAAATTACAGTGGATTTTGCCATGTAATGCAATGTTAAACGACATTTTTGAATGTCACAGTGTGTTCATTGTTGACTTTGCCTATTATGACTTAAGATAAGCGCTCCAAAGCCTGTTTTAATGACTTGCTAAATGTCATGGCAACCTAAAGGCCAATATGTAGGCCTATGCTTCAGTTCCTCACTCTCATAACTTCATAACATACATTTTGTGTCTAAATGGCTAGTGAATAATTTATAGTAGTCACTGAATACATTCTAAGATTAATAACTGAATAACAGGTGTAGAGTTAGAGAGGAATTCTAAAGATTTTTTTAACTCTGCATAATTAAACAGTTAACAGGATCATTCAGAATGGTTTGATGTGAAATGCTCCAACTTGTGGAGTCACAGTGTTGATAAGAGCCAGACCTCTGAAGCATTTAATGCCTCTATAAGCTCTTTCACAGAAAGTTATTATGAAATGGTTATAAATATTTCCTGATGTCTGAAAAAGTTGGCCTTCTGCCCGATGACAGCTGGGATAGGCTCCAGCACCCCCGCCTTGACCCTGAGGGAGAAGCGGCTTAGAAAATGTGTGTGTGTGTGTGTTGGTTATGGCATTCTTTTTTGCAGTGTAAAATGTAGCGAAAGGAAACTCGTTATTTCAAATTTACTGCTATTATACCATTATCAACACTACATATAAAACCAAGAAGACTTGTGTAGGTTCACTGGTCATTTTTGGATCCTAAATAAATTGCCTTTATTTGCACTGTAGGCATTGCAACCCCTGGTTCCTATCACATCAAAATAGTCTTGTAGTTTCTCTACATTAATTATTTCACATGAAATCACACTGACTGACTTTGTTTACATCTGAACAAGTAAACACATCTACTGAGGATGCAACAGCCCTGACTCTTCACACTGCCCTCTCCCATCTGGACCAAAAGAACGCATATGTGGGGGGTGCAGTCGTGGGCTGGAGGTTAGGGATCTAGCCTCGTGACCGGAAGGTCGCCGGTTCGATCCCCAGAGCCGACAGCACATGACTGAGGTGTCCTTGAGCAAATGCGGAGGTGAAATTTCCCCGTTGTGGGACTAATAAGGGTCACTTAATCTTAATCTTAATGTGAGAATGCTGTTTGTGGTCTACAGCTCAGCATTCAACACAATCATGTCCTCAAGGCTCAACATTAAGCTTCGGGATCTGGGTCTGAACAGTTCTCTGTGCAGCTGCATCCTGAACTTCCTGACGGGACGACACCAGGTGGTAAGGATAGGCAGCATCACTTCCCCCTCATTGACCCTTAACACCAGAGCACCTCAGGCTCAGCCCTCTCTTGTACTCTCTGTACACCCACGACTGCTCAGCCAAGCACAGATCCATTGTCTATTGTCATCAAATTTGCAGATGTCACCACGATTGTGGGCCTGATCTCTAATGACAAAAAGGGGCCTACAGAGAGGTCATTAGCTTCCTGATATGCTTGTGCCAGAAGAACAACCTCTCTCTCAGTGTTGACAAGACCAAGGAGCTCATAGTGGACTTCAGGAAACAAGAAAATGTGCACACCCTCATCACCTTCACTGTAGAGAGGGTCAGCAGCTTCAAGTTTCTCTGTGTTCACATCACACAGGTGGTGAAGAAGGCACCTCTTCTACCTCAGACATCGCCTCTTCTACCTCAGACAGCTGAGGAGGTTAGGCACGAACCCTGCATTATTAGAACATTTTACACATGTGCTGTGGAGAGCGTTCTAACAGGCTCCATTACCTCCTGGAATGGGAACTACACTGTCATTGAGTAGAAAGCACTGCAGAGGGTCCAGCTCCCAAACCTCCCAGATTTATAAACCAGCTAAAGGACTCAACACACCCAAGCCACTGCCTGTTCTCACAGCTGCCAAGCAGGAGGAGGTACAGAGAAGCATATAGACCAGAATCAGCCATCAGGCTGCTGAACAGTAGCGCTGGTGTATCAATCTATCGGCCTTTCACTGCACCTCAGTACATATCAAATCAAGTCAAATCAAATTTGTACAGCGCTTTTTACAACTGACTTGTCACAAAGCAGCTTCACAGAATTCCAGAAAAGACAAAGTTTTAACAAGAATGTAAAAACCCCCAGGTGAGCTAGCCAGGGGCGACAGTGGCAAGGACAAACTCCCTCAGAGCTGAGGAAGAAACCTTGGGAGGAACCAAGGCTCACAAGGGACATCCATCCTCCTCTGGTCAAACTACCTACAAATGATTATACTACTAATATTAATAGCAGTAGTATTAGTAGTAGTAATAGCTAGGAGTCTATAACATAGTATATCATAGTTTATCTCATGACCTATTACAACTGTACATTGGAAATAGTGCAATACTAGTGTATATTGTGTATATGTGTATATTTCTATTGTAATTAATTTTACAAGGGGGATTTTCACTCATCTTGCGGCTGTGTAAATGTGATGTGACAATAAATGTGATTTGATTTGATTTGATTTGAAATTATGCAGATGTTTTGAAAACTCAGCTGAGGTCCCCTTATAAATGAAGCTAATAATGACCACACAAGATATTCAAAAACAGCATTATACTTTCCAGTGAACAAAGTACAGCAACTGAAAGCCGCACTGAAGTTAAGCATTCCTTCAATGACTCAAGTAAAAGATGTCAAAAATGAACTTGAGTAAAAAAAGCATCAGGTTCAAACTAGTATCAGTTCCCTATAGGCCTACAAGGGAACGTCTGACAACATGCAACAACTGTCAGCATAGAACCCGAAGTTTGCTGGGTGCTATTCCCATCTTTTTCATATCCTTTTGGTCTAAAATAAAATGACCACTTGAGTGGTGTCTACCAACAGAATAGAACAGAAAGCAATCAAACACAAGAAAAGGAACTAAATGTGAATGATTTAAAAAAACAACTGAGGAAAGTTAATTCTCCTTTTCACACAAAGATATTTATACTATGAGTATTTGTAGAAGTATTATAATGTTAAAATACTTGTGTAAAAAACGTACACGTCAGCTAAAACTCCACTCTAAGTATATACAGGATAACCTACCACACTAGTTTCTATCCACCGCAGTGAAATATTGAAATTGGATTGAAATAATCTTCAGGTCGGCTGTGCTGTCATGCACACAGAGGAGACTTGGAGAGGATTAGAAATGTAACCCAATGCTAACCAGAGCCCTGTCAGGGCCCTCTGCAAAACCAATGGCTCATCTCCACATCTCACTCTTCTTAAAGTATTGATTTGGATTCATTTCTTAATAATGAAATGATGCCATTTTCTTAAATATCAAAGATTTGAAAGATCTGAATTTGAAACTTGAATGATGGTTGCCTACAGTTTCATCTACATGGATGAGGATAACGAGCTATGGGAATGACCATTTAAATGTATTTGATTCAATTAGAATCGGTAAGTGAACTTCATTTGCTCATTTGTGTCCAAGTAAATGTAGTGATCGATTTACTAGTCAGTTTTTAATTAGCAGGATGCAAATAGTTAGTGATGCTATTTTACAATGCTATGGATAGCTCAAGGCACATTTAAGACTTACTATTCAGTAATTGCTGCAGCCCTTAAAATGCTGCCCAGTTATTTTAATTGCACTTGTAGGGGACAGTTTAGACATATTTGTGGTGGGTATTTTGAAGGCCTTTGCTAAAGAGGGATTAGTTATAATTCCACTGACATATTTAAATAATCCTGTCATAGTTTTAGGCAATGGTGAAAGTTCCATGAAGGAGATTTTTTAAATATTCAAAATAAAAGCCAATAGCATTTTCATAATACATTGACCAAATGGTTTACAATGCAATGGTAGTTAGAGACTAAGCCAGTGGTTTTCAGGTCTGTGTCTGGGTACACCTGCCCTGGCCATTTTAACACATTTCCTGTTCTGATAAACCCGAAACAACAACTTGGGCAACTAATAAAACTATCGGAGTTGACGTTGGGTGTATAAGAGCAGGGCTGCTCCAATACCACAGCTGGAAATCACTGGTTTAATGCTCCTCACCTTACAATGTAACCACTGATTGCTCCATCAAGCCACTGACACTTTTCAATGGTTGTCAGAAACTTTACATTTGTGAATGAGTGAAAGTGGTGTCTTGTAGCAATATATAATTATGTGACATGGCCTACACTTAATGGGATCATGTCAGTCTTCTTCTTAACCTTAATCCCTCTATCACTTGTCACCAGTGAACCACTGAACATGTCTGGAAAATGTTGCCTTTTTGATGGAAATTTTGCATTTACTATTGATTAGTGTTTCTTGATCCTCCACAGAGACCCACTGCCCTGGCTGGTTTCAACAATTCCTTGTCCTAACATCCCTGATTCAGCTCACGAAGGACTTGAGTTTATCTATACCATTTTATGCTGAGATCCTATAACCTAAGAATAGCTCAGACAGTTTTCATTGAAGCCACTGTAGTTATTGAGTAGTAAGTCTTAATATCTAACCTTGGATTTTAAGGGGTTAAAGAAGCATCTGTTAAAAGGTTCTTTAGGAAACCAAATGTGATTCTTCTACAGCATTGTGCAAACTACCCTCTTTGGCATCTTTCAAGATTGCACCTCATGGAACTGGCTTGCAACTAAGTTAGTTACACTTGCATACTTACATTCAACAGGTGGAAGATTCTCACAAGGGCCTCTATTAGCAGTCAAATAGCTGTTGATTCTTCAAATCAGCAGTGCTTTGCATCAGTCACATCTTGTTAGAGTATAGATGCACAGCTTTTTCATACTGAAACTCACATCACATAACCTATGTAGCTCTTCTGGACTATAAAATAATTTGAGCTGTTTGATTTCCTCTTGGTCCAGAACTATGTGAAGACTGAAATGAAGATACCTCTGATATGACAGTGAGTCGCCTGCAGACTGCGGCAACTCACTCTCTGTGCAGCTGAGCCGTAGCCTTGAGATGCAACGGCAGCTCTGTGCCTTCTACAGTTTACCTCCAGAATGGGCCGGCAGCCGACACCAGAAACTTAATCAACGTACTTTTTCCCACAAATACAACCATGTCTCCTACTGCTCCACCTGGCCCTTCTGGGCCTACATAGTCCTGCTGTGCTTTCTCCTCTTCCCTGGTTCCTCTGTTGCTATCTTCCGGGTTGGAGTGGTTGGGCCATGGTCTTGTGACCCCCTCTTCGCCAAGGCCTATCCCAGCACAGCAGCACGACTAGCTGTGAGTCGTATCAACCGGGATCCCTCCCTGTGGCCTGGTATCACTTTTGATTATGTCATCTTGGAGGAGGACTGCCAGACATCACAGGCTCTTTCCCGCTTCCTCAGTTACTACACAAGGGCATCCGGCTTTATCGGGCCAGTCAACCCAGGCTACTGTGATGCAGCATCCCTGCTGGGGAAAAGCTGGAATAAAGCCGTGTTTAGCTGGTCATGTTTTAGCTATGAGCTGGGCAACCCTCGTAGTCATGCCACCTTTACCCACACCATGCCCCTGCCTGCGCTGGTGCTAGTGCGTTTCATGCGTCACTTCCACTGGGCTCATGTGGGCATTGTTGCCTCAGGTGATGACGTCTGGATAGAGACTGCCCATGAGCTGGCCAGTGCTTTGCGAAGCCACGGCATGCCTGTGGGAACAGTGGTGTCCACTGGGAATGATTCAGTCAGCATGCGTAAAGCCCTGGCCAAGGTCAAGAAAGCAGAACACCTGCGCTGTGAGTTGAACTCGAACCATAACTTTTCAAAATAAAGATATAAATAGAGTATCTTTATAAATAGGAGTATGAAACCTTACGTTTAGTTTGTTCAAAAGCTTTACATTATGTTTAGGCTCTTTAAGTTTTAAAAATGATCTTCATTATAGAAATCTTTAAAGATCTTTCAAGAAGTGTCAATTTGAAGGTTGCTTATGTAACCAAAAGTAGTTCTTCA
Source organism: Pygocentrus nattereri (assembly GCF_015220715.1). Classification (NCBI taxonomy): domain Eukaryota; kingdom Metazoa; phylum Chordata; class Actinopteri; order Characiformes; family Serrasalmidae; genus Pygocentrus; species Pygocentrus nattereri. The sequence continues at coordinate 25,383,004 of NC_051212.1, read as the reverse complement.
GGTAACATTTAATTTTTATGGCTTAGTAACTACTGTACTGTAGTGTAGGCTGAGCAACTACCTTAAAGTATTCAGAAATTAAAGTAGTATGTAGTAAAGAGAATGAAAAACTGAGTTTGGGCCCAATTCAGATGCTTACGGTTTAGAAGCTAAATGAGTCCCTGAAACAAATTTAACTGTAATGTTTAACAAATCAAATCAAATCATGTTTATTGTCCCATCACATTTACACAGGTGGAAAGTGAATGAAAATCTTAGGTGCGTAGCCCCATTATACAATTTATATACAAAAATATATAAATATCTAAGAAGAAAAAGAAACATGTATATACACCAACTCTGAATATGCACATATACACAATATACATTAGTATTGCACTATTCCAATGTAGTTGTATAGTAATAAATTATGAACTAAAACTATGAAGTGTGCTGTTGTACACATTCTGTATGTGCAGTTAGTTTGAGGTAGAATACTGATATAGAAATCTTCCAGACTATACAAGATGGATATGAGATGTACAAGATGTCAATTTTTATGTGTAAGTACAGATTTGCTAGAATGAAGGTGCAGTAAGATCAGAGTGAGTCTGATGAGATGCAAAAATAGTCATAATATGTCAGAAGTTATACTTGACATCTCCTTTTCATCTTTATTCTCTTATTTTTTCTCTCTTTATTTCCACGTTGCTTTTCTTTCATTATTTCTTCTCTCCCTCTATCCTTCCCTCCCTTTAGTGGTCATCCTCTGTATGCACTCAGTCTTGGTGGGGGGCACGACTCAGAAGCTGTTCCTGGAGATGGCACATGACATGCGGATGGTGGATGGCTCCCTGGTATTTGTTCCCTATGACACACTCCTTTACAGCCTGCCCCACCACCACCTGCCCCAGCCTATCCTGCGCAACAACAGCAAACTGCTGCAGGCCTACGATGCAGTGCTCACTATCACTGTGGAGTCTCCAGAACAGCACTCCTTCATTCATGCCTTCACTGAGGCACAGGAGAGTGGAGAGCTGCCCGACAGCTTCCAGCCCCACCAGGTACAGTGTGAGAGGGGGATTAAGAAGTGGCCTGCAGTGGTCAAACCATCGGGAAATGTTTATATTAGTATTTAAATGGGGACATTGTTGTAGCATCAGAGGGATTTCATTTTTTGTAACATGTAAACACAATTTAAAAAATGTAAAAACAACTTAGAGAGCTATTCATAGCATTTCCAGCCTCATGTCTTCCTTTGATATACACTGCCCATCAAATATTTAAGGGCATCGTACCTTCTTCTGAAACTATTATTTGATTGTCCATTTTACTTTTCAGTGATTTAAGATAGATGCAATATTTTGTTAACAATAGCTATTAACATACAGCTGTTTACTAATATTTCTGATATATTTTATAACACCTAGTTTCATTTTCATCAAAAGTGTCTTCTTTGCAATGAGCAGCAGGATTTACTGATTTGACAGTTTTGTTTTCCAAACTATTGTTAAAGGTTTGCATGAGGTTTGCATAATGATTCATGTTCCTCACTTTTTGAAATAAAAGGGTTTGGCATAGTATGTAAACATAAATTCATAGAGTCCATATCCTGTAACTAGGATGCAAAAATAGTCTGTTTTGAATTTATTATTTTTGTTATATCACAAACACCAACACATTTGCATCTATCAGCCTATTCAGACAAAAATATAATATACAGAAAAATATATAGGCCCTTTAAAGGAGATATTTCAAGAGATATTGAAAATCATTTGTCTCAAAGTATTTTTGGTTGAGTGCTGACATTACAGGAAATTATTCTTTACACACACTTCTGTCAGTTCTTCAGTTTTGCAGTAAGTTTCTCTCCTCCACACCAGGTGTCTCCTCTGTTTGGCACTATCTATTCCTCCATCCTGTTGATGGCTCATGCCATGCGAGGTGTGCAGGCTGCAGGGAAGTGGGTGTCTGGGGGGAACTTGGCCCAGCATGCCCATAATTTGACTTTCAAAGGCTTTAGCCACACTGTCCGTACTACACAGTCCGGCTCAGCACTGCTAGATTATGTGGTGCTGGACACAGATGGATTTACTTGGGAACTGAAGCCTTCCTACCGCATAGATATGGAGACGGACATGGTTCACTTTCTAGGTCACTCCATTCACTTCCCTGCGTGGGGTCCACCCAAGACTGACTCCAGTTGCTGGTTCACTGATGGGATCATCTGTAGCGGAAGTGAGAAAGACACACACATACAACCACACAGACAAACTGCAAAAAAAGCCATTTACAAAAACTATTGAATATAACTATTCAAACGTATTAAAAAAGAAAAGTAAACGTTTACATTTACAAACAACGATGGCAGCTCTACACCAGAGCTTTTTACTAAGAAGACTCACTGTAAAAACAGGTCAACTGTATGATAATGTCTGGTACAAGCTACAAATGTCTTTGATTAATAGAATCAGGCAAAAAGGTTATAAAATATAAACAATGCAAAAGTGTTACCAACACTAAGGGCCTAGCACTAGTAATCACAGCTCATCAGTGGTTTTCTGATGTCCATGTACAACCAGACTGAACAGGTGAAATCTCTGCCCACATCACAACTCTGACATAACACTGACTCTTTTAAACTTGTCCTTATTCTGAAAAAATACACAATACAGATATACAGCCCTTACAAAAACATTTGACTGAAGAATTCTTGTAGTGTTCTGTATAAATACATACAATAAACAGTCACTGATGAAAATCAGCAGCTAATGATAGACATGTGACATACGACTTACGCTAAAAACGTTCTTTATCAGGGATGGATGTTTTCCAGCTGATTGTCATCTCCCTCAGTGTCTTCCTTCTGGTCATATCTTGTATTGCCTCTGCTTACTTCATAAGGTAAGCTATAATAAAGTCTAAAGTGTTCTTGACTTACACAGTTGCAATTAAATTGAGGTCTAATAACTGAAGAAAATACCAGTTGTGGATGCAGTTGCTTTACAAAGTCTGCTCACACTCTTAAAAAAAACTGCCAAAACATAGAAGAACTGCTTTTAGTTCCCTAGAGACCCGTTTAGTCATTTTTTTCTTTAAAGAGTTTTTTGTAAATGAGATGTGCAAGAGAATTTCCACAAAATGCCAGTTAAAGGTTTTTCATAGAACCATACAACCAAGGCAAGAAACCTCTTGTGTACAAACCTCTAATTTTATGTCTTCAAGGCGACGAATCAACCAGATTCGTTTAGTTCGGGGCCCGGATAAAATCTTACTAACATTGGAAGATGTCACCTTCATCATCCCATCATTGAGTAACAAGGTAATTTCTTCAAGCGTCCATGCACATATAAAACTGACAGCAGCACAAACTCTAGTAATCTTCACTAATGACTGACACGATTTACTGAAAACAGAAGTTGAGTTTCGATGACTGCAGGACCAGCGACACCAGGAAAAGCTTCTCAGAGCGCAGCAAATCTCCAATGTCGAGTCAGTCACCGGTCACCCATGAGAACACAAACGTCGCTGTCTATGAGGTAAAAGACTCTCACTGTGCTTTTCACACAGAAGATTGGAGCATAACATGACTTCTTTCTCTAGGCTCCCAGAGAAAAGCACATTTTTAATTCTAGGTTTTAATTAATGTTGTCGCTCTGTGGTGAGCTGCTGGTGAACAATGAGGGGTGAAAAGCAGGTGGTGAGAACCCCCTTCTGTCAATTTACATCAATTAAGGCAAATTACACCTCTCCCCAAAGATGGCAGTGCAAAGATAAAGCAGACAGTACACTTCAGCTTTCTTGAACTCAAAAAATGGGCCTCATTCACCAATCGTTCTTAAGAATATATTTCTTCGTAAAACCCCCTCACAAAGATTCTGACATTCAGCTGTGTTTTCTTATTAGGGATTTGTTCGATTTGTTTGTTGTTTGATGTGTTTTAAGAAAAAACCTAGGAAGATATTGGTGAACTGGTGAAGTGGTGATATTGGTGAACCCAAAGTGCACAACTGCCACATTAAAAACAACATTTAAACTCAATTCAAGACTTATGAATGATGTGCACATGCTGCTGATCTATGAGGACGAAAATCCAGTCTGTTCCTGGTTTTCAATCAAAGTTTCTTCCATCAACATTAAGCCTAGTTAAAAAACTGAAGGGCCTCCAAAACAAGCTGATATAATATATAATGGCTGCTGTAAAATGGGTTCAAATGGGTTCAAAATGGGTTAAAATGAGGTTTGTTAATTCTTCCTCTGGTTCTGCAGGGTGATTGGGCTTGGCTGAAAAGACTTCCTGATGGAAACTTTCGAAGCATCAACCCCAGCACCAGTGATGTGTTTGAACTGGTTGGTTGCTTGTACATGTTTCCATTACTGAAACACTAAATCCAGATAAAATATTTGCTTAGCAAAGCCTTTCCCATTTATCTGCTGGAATTCATAGTGTCCTCAATCGTTTACGGTTTCTTCTTCACTTAGTGTCCCATTTTTAATTTATTCATATGACTATTGAGAATATCAAGTGCTTAATAAAGCGAACTAATCCTGATCTGCAGATGAAGGATATGAGGCACGAGAATGTGAATCCTTTCATGGGCTTCTTCCACGACTGTGGAGTCTTCGCCATAGTGACGGAGTTCTGTTCCCGAGGTAGCCTGGAAGACCTGCTGCTTAATGATGACGTCAAACTGGACTGGATGTTTAAGTCTTCACTCCTGCTGGACCTTATTAAGGTAGTGCCCTCTGTGCTAGGACTGGGGTCACGTTAAATTGAAAGTTTGGCATAAAATCAAATTACACAAATAACCCCTTGCCCCAAATATAGATTTCAGCCAAGACATGTTTAGCGTCTGATTTTACTTCATTAGTCTTGCGCTGGAGCTACAAGGCAAATAAATCTAAAGATAGTGGACACTTGTGGCCATATAGCATTGTGTAAACTGCATACAAGCAAGTCTCTCTGAGATTACTTAAAGGTGAGTCATTGTTTTTGGTGGAAGTTAGCTGTAGTTAGTGTTTTTGTTTGTTGTTAGCTATATTAGGCTCGTAGCTCCAGTGCAAAATTTAAAAAAACAAACAGCATTTTGTTTAGGTTTGTTTTTTTATCTTTAAGCTACTGATCTCTGTAGGAAGACTTTGACTAGGATAGGCATTAAAAGGTTTAATACATGTTTGGTTTGTTGAGAAATGTTGGCTTATTCTATCAGGTTTCATGTGATAAATAAAACAGGCTATGAAGAGTTATCTACATATATGAAGATATATGTACATGAATGTTTCTGGCATACAGGGTATGAAATACCTACACCACAAGAACATATGTCATGGAAGGCTAAAGTCCCGGAACTGTGTGGTTGATGGACGTTTTGTACTTAAAGTGACCGACTACGGTTACAACGAAGTGCTAGAGGCCCAGAAATTCCCGTATGTCCGGCCACCAGCGGAGGGTGAGAGCATGTATCTTAACGTCTTTAAACTGGCCAGTGGGTCTAATGCAGAGTTTGTTACTTGTACTGATTTCTTTCACACTTAATTAGCTCATTAGTGGTTTGTGTTTTGATTGCCAGTATCTATGAAGATCAGTGAGAGCTTCTGCTCCTCTGTAAAGTGTCTTGTTGTTAAGTAGCTACTATATAAAAGAATTACTATATAAAAGAGTTACTTGTGTTGCTCATATCTGACTGCTCCACAGAGCTGCTATGGACTGCTCCTGAGATCTTGAGAGGTTCATTCCCAGGGCTGAGTGGGACCCTTCCAGGGGATGTGTACAGCTTCTCCATTGTTATGCAGGAAGTGGTGGTTCGTGGGCCTCCGTTCTGCATGTTAGAGCAGTCTGCTGAGGGTAGGTCACGTAAATAGGTCCTTCTGGCTAGATCACCTGAGGGTTATTTTGACCATAACCAATAATAGTTAATGCTTTGTTTTTGTTTACATTTTTGCTGTCTAAAGAAAAATGTGCCTCCATGACAGTAACATTACAGAAGAAAGTAAAATGTTTTTTAACTCATTTAATGTATATTTAATGTTATTTATTGTAAAGAGGTTTTGTTCCAATTTCAAATGATGTAGCAAAAATATAACAAAGATGAAGATACATTTTTTATTGTTGTTTTTTTTTGGCTGATATTCTTGTACCTATCTGTAAATAAGAACATTCAGTATTGGCCATGGCATGTATTTAGCACAGTATCCCTCCCTTTACAGGTATAAGTGATGTATTGGTAGGTTTGATATGGCAGAGTTTACAAGATTCCCACATTAAAGAATGTACAAATATACCAAAATCGGGCTCCATGTTTGAAATCTATCCTTTTCCATGTATAAATGTATATTCTGTTAGAATCCCTCTCTTATTCCTATAGAAATTATCCAGAAGGTCATGAAGCCTCCACCATTATGCCGGCCTGTTGTATCTGTAGACCATGCTCCAGTGGAGTGTATCCAGCTGATGAAGCAGTGCTGGAACGAGCAGCCTGAGAGAAGACCCACCTTTGAAGAGATTTTTGATCAGGTGGGCCTTCTTAAAAATGACTAAATGACTAAAAAAAATGACAAACAGTCCCAGGAAAAGATCTTTAAAATAGTTCCCTACTATGGTTATGAGTCCCTATAAGGAGTGGGGCTATTTTCAGAGACAATTCTTTTTTATGGCATTTACAAGTGTTAATTTACCAGCATGCACTAGGTGCTTTTGATCAGAAGGGTTTGGAAATGCTACAATATTTGTTACCTCTTCCCTTTTTCAGTTCAAGAATATAAATAAAGGGAAGAAAACTAACATCATAGACTCTATGCTGCGGATGCTGGAGCAGTACTCCTCTAACCTGGAAGAGCTGATCAGAGAGAGGACAGAGGAGCTGGAGGTTGAGAAGCAGAAGACAGAGAAACTGCTGACACAGATGCTGCCACCGTAAGTAGAATGCATCCAGACTCACCTGCAAGCCTGCATAGGCATAATGCATGGGTGCACTCATACTGTGTGTAATCAGTGCTGCCCAAAAAAACCCAAAAAAACATGTATGTCCAAAATGGTAAAAAAGGCTATTTTTACTGGTAAATTCATAATGAAATGTTCAGACAATATAAAAGGCAGTTGCTGTGCTCAAATGGCTTAGAAAAAAACACTTGTGTCTACAGTTTTGGCCTAAAATGATTGTTTGATGAAAATTTATTCTGTTTCTGTTACATCCCAAATGTAGCCCCAAATGATTTGCGGCAAGAGTTGGATGATTTAGGTATCCCGTTTTCATGATGCTAATTAGTAGGATATAAGCTCCTATTACTTTGGCACATTAGCCTCATAGCATAATTAAGGATGCAAAGTTCAGTCTTTGCTCAACTAGATTTAAAAATGATATTTACATTTTTGGTTTTCCAAACTGTTGCTTGAAGCATATACATATTGTATGTATTGTTTTCCTCTGAAATCCTACACTCCTAAAGTTAATAATGTATTTGCTATTGTTGTTCTAGGTCAGTGGCTGAGGCTCTGATGCTGGGCACCACAGTGGAACCAGAGTACTTTGACAGTGTTACAATCTACTTCAGTGACATTGTTGGTTTCACTACCATTTCAGCCAACAGTGAGCCCATCGAGGTGGTTGACCTTCTGAATGACCTGTACACACTTTTTGATGCTGTCATCGGCAACCACGATGTGTACAAGGTATGTGAGACAGCTGCATGGCCAGTGAATGAGAACATCTGGCTCAGTGCTCTCCTTCATGGGCAGTATGTCACCACTGTTACAGTGCACACTAGAGACGCATATATCCACACAGTGCATGACGGCAACCGGTGTAACGCCACCCTGCGAGAGCCCATTTCTCCACCTCCCTGTCACTACCCATGTTCAGCAACTCAGCTGCCTGGGTCAAAAGTAATGTGTAGAGAAGCATCCTCGCTGTGTAACAGGGGGCAGGGCCCAGGAGGTGGGGTTCAGGACAGTCTCTGTGCCTTCATGCCTCTCATGGCCGGCACTGTCGTCGTGGCTCGCAACTCAGAATGGAGCTCAGGCTTTTGTGCTCCACCCTCCACTCACTCGTGGTTCTTTCACCTGCCGTCCTCGCTTGCAGTTCTGCCAGCTCTCATGGCCGTCATCAGGGCCCAGGGGAAAAGCGTATGCCACAATCCTCTACAGAGAATACACTTAAATGTGGCACTTTTTTTCGCACAGGCCACATTTTATGTTTAATGTTTTCCAATTTGTTGTGGTTTTGGGGAATTTGACTTACTGTGAACTATAAAAATGCACAAAACTTCACCATAGCTGAATACTATGGATGTTTATTAGCAAACCCTACTACAAAAAAATGTTTTGGATGCTGATATGCTGGTCAGCCAGCAAGACCATGCTGTGTGACCAGCTAAACCAGCACCAGACCAGCAGGAGACATAAATTAGGATGGAAATCATGTTGGTCTAAGCTGTTTTATTCAGTCTCGTAGCTCTTTAAGAAGCAAAATATGGACACCAAACATGTCTAGGCTGATCAACAAGGTCTAGGAAAAATATAGTTTTGCTTTTTTGCTGAACTATTCCTTTAAAATTTGTTGTTAAGTTGCTACTATATAAAAGAATATGTAAGTTATGTAGTTGAGATTAGTAACTAAAGTGTGGGCTTACATACATTAGTGTTTAAAGGGTTAATATCATATAAACTCTCTGAGTTCAAATTTTCTATTTGCTAATATCCAGGTGGAGACCATAGGTGATGCCTACATGGTGGCGTCAGGTTTACCTGTGCCCAATGGAAACCGGCATGCAGCTGAGATTTCCAATATGGCTTTGGACATCCTCAGTGCTGTGGGGACATTTAAGATGAGACACATGCCTGATGTCCCGGTCCGAATACGAATAGGAATTCATACAGGTCAGAAACGTTCTTCTTTTTCAGTGAGTGTTGTGTCTCATTTCATTTTTAAAAAATGCATTATGCTCCAAAGATTTGGAGTTGACCCCTTAATATTCCTTTGGCTCAGACCAGCTTATAATAAAAAAAGGAAGATTGTACTGTTAATCATTTCTTTACCATACTTTTACATATTGTCCAGATTTACAGCTAAGGGGTCTGTATGTGTGTATGTGTGTCCTCTGTAGGTCCTTGTGTTGCTGGTGTTGTGGGGTTGACAATGCCACGGTACTGCCTGTTTGGAGACACAGTCAACACGGCCTCTAGAATGGAGTCCACAGGGATGCGTGAGTCTCTCAACTACTGCCATATCATAAAATGTTTCTTCATCCCTTTGAACTTGTTGAGGTCTGTTTGTCTTCATAGGTTTTGTTCATGATTTAACTTCTCGGATTCCTATAGCCTACCGGATTCATGTCCACTCCAGTACAGTTAAGATTCTGCTGCAGCTGAAAGCCGGGTATAAGGTGCAGTTGAGAGGCAGGACTGAAATGAAGGTAAGACTTTTTGTGAGCCATTTTGCCCAGGCAGTCAACATGAATGAAATAATTCATCAGTTTGAATGGCTGAATGCTGGAGAATGTACTATTCTATATATTTGTGTATAAAACAGTTTCAGTTATAAAATCTGACTGGCTGTGCAATGTTTGAAGTCATTCTTAAATACCACATACAGTCCTGACCACAAGCATCAGTTGAATTTTGCATTAATGCCGCAAGTATATGCTGAATAATAATCATGTTCATCATCATGTTGCCTGGCAACCACAATCTGTTAATCTGTGTGATTAATAGTAGTTGAATGCATTAGTACTGCTGTATAAGTACTTTCATTTTTTCATGACTTTACTGACAAAGCAAAACTAGAACTATTTATTGTTCCTCTAAAGATAGGGTACTTTGGGGCTCCTTACTGGTACAACCATCTAAGCAGTGGCCCTATAATTGGGGGACTGTGAGTTGTGATCACAAGCCCTGCTAGAAAAATCAGCCTAGACCAGCTTAACCAAACCCAGCACATGTTGTGTTTTGGGTGCTGGGATGTTGTCCAGCCAGCGTGACCACTCTCACCGTTCTGGCCTGGTAAAAAAAAGAAAGTATCCTTGAGTTTACTTAACAACTTGACACAGTTTGAAGCAAACATGTGATGTGATGATTTAGGCATGCAGTTTGCACACTGCTAATTTTAGTGGCTAAAAGCTTCCATTACTTGTTAGCTTCCATTAGCCTTGTAACTCCAGTGCAAAAACCTCAATCTGCAAACGTCTTGGCTATGTCAAGAGTATTTGGGTAAGGGGAAAATTGTGTGAATTCAGTTTTTTGCTGAAACATCGCAAGACAATTCATGAAGCAGAAGGACTGATCTAGGATCTGTTCCTGTCAGTAAAGTAATTACAATTAATAGAAGAAGCTGATCCTAGATTAGCACTCCTACTCTGAAAAGCATTGTGAATGCAGGCCAATATGGCTAAAAGAAAGGCTCAACCAAATGAGAAAATGGATCATATGTGGATGAGATCCTGTTTACTTCTGGTCCCAACAGGTTACATTTCACCCCTTTCACCCCCTTATGTATTATATACTTGCACGTTTCATTTATTTCCCATTTTGTTTTCTAAACAGACAGCTGAATTAATGGGTAGATACTGATGCTCATGTACATGGGGATGGTGTATTTGGAGACACAGCTGCTTTCATCTTTTCTTCTCCACAGGGCAAAGGCACAGAAGAGACCTACTGGCTCATTGGGCAGGACAGCTTCACCAAACCTTTACCCATTCCACCTGAACTCAAGTCGGGGTAAGACAAGGTCGTCCCACAACCTGCGGCCTGTTTGTGTGTATCCCTGTGTCTTTTTCTTTATCCTCTCCAATATATTTTTACAGGCAAATGGCACATGGCTTGCAGCTGGAGGAAATAGCCACATACAAGAGGCGAAAAGCGGAGAAAGAGCTTGCAAAGAAGAATAACTGAGGTAATGTTATGCATGGAGAATGTATAACATTACTGAATGTGACATTTGGGATGGGTGAGGGGGGGACTGGAAGGGTTTGGCATGGGTCACAATTAGTACATCTGTGCCATTATATTTGGATTACATTCTCCAACAATGAAATAACTCAGTTCTTCTACTTTCAAGTTGTGTTTCTCGTGCTTTAAAGGAATACTCCAGCATTTCTCAACCTAATCTCTATCTGCTGCATCTGTAGTGCACAGTTCCAGAACAATAATATCAAGTTATTGAGCTGAACCTGGAAATAGGTCATCTGATGAAAGGCCATCAGATGTATCTTGAACCAACTGCTCATTGGCATCTATCGTAAATGAATTTTTGAGGTAACAAGTGTTGTTACTGTTTTCTAAATAGAGGGGAACGTGTCAAAGTTATTGTTTTTGCCAGTCTACAGTTAGTCTATAAGGTAAACAGACAAATGCTCATGCTCTATTACTTTAGCCAACGCTACTAGCCCAGTCTTTTTCTTTATTGTACCTTTTAGCTGGAAAACAGACAATTTGTTAACATATGCCAAACATGATTAATTCAGTAAACTGATACTGAATCTTTTATTCCATTAAGTGTATATGACTAAAGTACAAAATTAGCTTGATAAGCTGCTTTTAAACTTTCTTTGTGGTATAGCTGCACCTTGTACTACCTGCTATATGTGATGCTACACGGTAGTAGTGGTGTGTGATGGCCTTCTCTGACACTTTTTTTCATACCACCCAGCATGTGGTAAGAGCTTTGAGAACTTATTTTGTGTGTGTGTGAGTGTGTGTGTTTGTGTATGTGCATTTATTGATGAGAATGAAGGGATATTGAAGCCAAAAATGCTAATGATGCTGACAGTGAATGAAAGTGAATAGCCAAAAGTTAGCACTATGTAAACAACATCATGCTAATTGCTAGCTTCTGTTCTTTGCTAGTCAAATTAGCATGTGTGATAAAGCTATTCCTTTAATTTTGAACCATAAATTCAAACTCCTACAAAGATACAAGCAATGACCTTTCTTGCAATAGAACAAAGTCTGTAACCAAAAATCCAATTAAAGTGAAATTAAACTAAAAACACTGATGTGATGTCATACTATGGGAAACTTTAGACCCTCCAGTTTTGGAGGGACATTTTTGGACTGGGAAGACTCATGACTTGTGAAGCCAAAGATAGCAGTTATACATGCTCTCTCCTTTCACATGGCATGGCACTCTTCTGGATAGCTGCGAATGTGGTCAGCTTTTGAAAACCGGATGCCTGGCTATGTTTGGCATGCTGATGTGTGTCTGTTTGCGTATTCTGTCATGCTCTGCATGTCTCGTGTCTTCCTCGTGTTTCATGAAATCAAGATCTTAACATTGCTTTAATTGGAAAAAACATGTGGCCTTTTTGCCAACCCAGGAAAGTGAACGATCACAAAACGTTGCTGTATTAAATAAACCAGGCTGATGGGCCACTCTCTGTTGCTGTGTGGTGTTTTGCAGGCCTGAACCCAAGGACTTTAAGTTGATGCTTCAGAAGGCTGTGAGGAAGATCTCGGCTGTGCGTCAGGTGACCCAGCTTACTATGGCAGATGAAGGCAATGTCATGATACACCATCACTGATGACCCTTCACCTCTGTCTTTTTGACCCGTGCAATGGAGACTTGGGCTGGTCTGTCTATAAGATTAGGAATTCTTAATGGATCAGGTGGTAGAAGACATGCATCATGTCACTGGAAGCATCAAATCTAGTTTATTTGATTGATTTAGACCATGATCTCTCTTGGAAGTCTTCTTAAACTACAACAAGTGACAAGCAACAACAACATGCTCAACACATCCTTCCAGTTCCCATTATGGTATATTCCAAAGATACCTCTCAAAAAGCTTCCAGCTAAGCCTGAGGAAGTGCAAAGCGAAGCCTCATCCTGTTTGTGGAGGGACATGCAGACCTGTTCTGAATATGAAGTACCTGTGACACAAGCTAAAGTCACATGAAGAACTGAAATTATCCCCTGGGAATCCATTACTCAGCGAGAGAGGGATTAGATCTAAGAGAGAGAGAGAGAGAGAGAGAGAGAGAGAAAGAGGAAAAGGTTGGAGGATAGAGTAAAGGATGTCAGCTCCCTGTTTTCATGATATGTGATAACAAGTGACTAAGTGTAAATGATAAAATGGATGAAATAACTGGGGCTGAATGGAAGTACATATAGAGCAGACCAATGTTCTGATGCATCTGACGTTGGTTACCAACAGGCACTATGCATTATGCAGCTCTCGATCACTCTCTCTACCCTGAGGAAGACTTCTCCTCATCCTCATCCTCATCCTCATCGTTCATGCAGGTATACCTTAATGAGGGGTATGTTTAGCATGGACTCCCATGGATGTCAGTACTACACAAACTTTTAGTGATATTCTCATTTTCACTGTACAGCAAAGTGTGATTTCAAATGTTCAAATAATTCAAATGTATCTGTTTATGTTTGTGGTAAAATAACAGCATGTCATAGTTATATAATCTGCTAACTAAGTAAGATTCTCTATGACAAGACTGTATAAAGAGAAACAGAATTTTGAAATGACTAAAAATATTAGATATTTATGTTACCATAAAATTATTTGGAGTGTTTAGTTAGATGTTTAGCTGTAAAAGTTCTGGTACTTTAGATTAGTTGGATGTGAACTGGTGTATTTACCTTAGCTATTTTTAGCCTACACATGATCCCACGCTAAGAAAATAATTGATGTTAACCCACTGAATCAATTATATCAAAATTATAACATTCATTTTGCAATAATGAAAAAAATAATGTTAACAATAAATCTGACTTTGTTTGAGTGGACGTGTTCCTTAGTTTTACAATAGGCTGAAGTCCTTGATTTAAAAGCAGACATACAATGAAACAACGCCCTTTTGTGGTCATTGCTATAAGTGCAGCAGATGGTGACCTAGATGCTGCATGGATTAGGCCAAAGGGGTAGCCTGGCTCTCTATAAGAAGGACACAGTGAGGAGGTCATCCTTAACCAGATTACACATCTCTAAAGCCTGTCTGTCATTTTACACATAGATTATAACTTAACCACATTCTTGAGCATGTCGTTATAGTCATGTGTAATTATGCCTATTAAAAGACTTTGCTAGCCCTGTCAATCAGAAGAGCAGACTGGTAAGATGTATGTTCGTCAAGAGACAGTCATAATGTATCATCTTAAATTTCTTACATGTACTGAGAAGAGTCAGCTTGATTCCTGAAGTGAGTGTAGAGGTATTATTTAAGGCCCTCTCCATCCATAGCTCTGTCAGCTGTATACATTCCTACTCACATCCTACAGCAATGCAACAAGAGTTTCTTGAAGAAATGTTGTGTTTTAAAGACTTCTAATGATGTATTTTGAAAGTGGGAATAACTTTTGAAAAACCACAACAGCTTTAGGGTTGATTTTGTGGGAGGGAGAAATGACTCAACTTGGATGTGTACAACAGACTGTCTTCTTTTCTCCAAATGAAAGGGTAAAAAAGTTTTTTAAAAAGCTTGGCTTGAAAGCAGGATTGGTTGACACCACAGGGATTACCCGTTTTTGTATGCTGTATTTGCATAATGTATACTGCATACTGTAGTGAGAGAACATTTAAAATGAAAACATGAAAACAATATTAAATTATGACTTCTGTCAAGCTGATGAGACTGAGGCATACTGCGATGACATATATTAAACATCAGCTTTTGGCAACTTTACAAGTTTGGATATTAAGTGATAACAGTCTAACTTATGAATTTGACTGTTTCTGTTGTACATTTAGGGTGTAGAGTATGCAGACCCAGTGTTGATTAACTATAGGCTGCAATACTCTTAATCTCAACAAACCCAGCTGTCAACTGTTTTGCAGTTGTATTTGTATTCAGTCTAATTTCTCTATGCAATTTACTGGAGACAGTGTGGTTGGTAGATTGTTCAGGTTGTTTAATCAAAGAAAAAAATGACTTGTATTCCAAATGTGCTGCCCAACAATATTCACTGCTGCATGGAGCCTTTCGATCAGGTCATAGACACTTGGAAACTGAGGCTACAACACCCCTCACCCATCACCTTGGCATTGTGCTAGGAAGCAAATCACCAGATGCAAGACTTTTAAAATTATGGTTGATGATAGGCATCTATAGTAAATACACACACACACACACATTTTCTAAGCCGCTTCAGGGTTGCGGGGGGTGCTGGAGCCTATCCCAGCGGTCATCGGGCGGAAGGCAGGATACACCCTGCACAGGTCGCCAGTCCTTCATAGGGCAGATGGACACACATACCTTTAGTAAATACCTTTTTTTTTTTATTTACTGATTGTACTAAAATTACTTCTGTGGATTGATATGATTTTTTTTATCAGTTTCTATTGAAAGCAGGCTTGAAGTAATTCACATTGTGCACCACTTGAAGGAGCAACTGAGTCATCACTGATGTACATATATTGGCCTTCATGCAGCACTCCTAGATTTGAGTAACCAGGCTGTAGTGAACGTACTGATTAAAGGTCTGTTCACATAGGGCTGCACTGTATGGGCAATGTAAGTCAAATATTTACTGTTATATATTGTGGCTTTAATAGGACAAGACATATGTAAACAGTAGAGATTTCCAGGTTCTACAGTTAAAAACAGCTTTACAGGATTATAACACATTATGTACACTGTAGAGACCACATCGCTGCTTATGACTACCTCTGAGATTTTGTGCATTTACATAGAAATAGAAATGTTACAGTGCGTATTTGTTGTGTACATGTTTAACAAACAATACAGCGTGCAGCCCAGTAATCCACATTACTGTTGAGAAACAATCTGTTCTTTTGACAGCTTAAAGACATTAACCTGCTACTACTGGTTTTCAATCAGGACAGCTTATTTTATCAGGAATTATATGACTACTGTGTCCACTCAAAAAACCAGGTATACTAACTTTTAGAGAAAATTCCCTTGATGCAGACAGCCAACACTATAGACCTTTATCCTGCATAGAATACAGATTTGGGGTTTCATTATTATTATTACTATTATTACTATCATTATTATTATTATTTGGTGGGGATACTATATCCCCATGTAGCATCTTGCTAACCAAATACTAACATTGGTAGCACTGTATTTTAATAATCCACCATAGATGCTTTGTAGATGCTCAGTCTGCCTTTAACTAACTTTCAACAAAATATCTATTGAATGCACCTGGAATTGAAAACGAAAGATTATGTTAAACCTAACCTTAACCTTAGCTTCAATCCAAAACCTAAACCAACTCCTAAACCTGACTCCAAACAATAATGGTGTTCATCATCAACTGAGTATTACCAGACAGTTTGTTAATAAGTATCTGTAGACTTTCTCTAAGGAACCACCAAAATAAAGTGTGGCCCTAACTTTTACAATAAATTTTCACTTTGTTCAGAAAAAAATCCACTAAATGTATTTCCCTACACCAAATACAAATGTGAGGCATTCTTAGATGTTTATGGAATGATACGTTTCAGAGAATAAAGCCTGAAAATGTATTTGTCCAACACTTTTACTCAAAAGGCAGCTTCCTTTTTGAAAGGCTTTAGTGGAGGACTTTCCTCATGTAACAACACAAACACAAAATTTTACAGAAATCTTCACTTGCTGTAGACCAAAAAATTCACCATTATATGTGTTTCGCTCGACATAAATCACAGTAGTGTACTGCCCCTTGTTCCATGTCAGAAAATATTGTACGTTACACTCTTCATGACGAATTATGTTCCACTTGCTTGTAGATTGGCACAGCTCACAAACCCTAGGCATAGTGGGCAGCGCTCTGAGTACAGGACGACCAGCTATGTGTCCACATTTGCAGTCCAGTTGCTATGCAAGTGAATACCTGGCTTGAACACAGCAGGGTATGAAAAATTTGGAATTCTGTCTTGATAGATGCAAACACAGACAGGACAGGCCTAAGTTTGGACTGATGTGGCGTGCTCATGCCACCTAGATAACATGAAGATCAGGTTTCACAAAATTGCAACACTAAGCAAGGAATTTATGGCTGCTGTGCAGGAGTTGAGATGCTGGTTATAGGAATCATTGCTCTAGGGGAGGTTTTTTTTTCAGTTTTTGGATCTTTTTAAACATGCCTTGGAAATGGAAAACTATTATTGTTATGTAAACCTGTACATGCAAGATAAGATCAGCCTACTTTTCACTCAAAGGTTAATATGTACTAGCAAGTCATCAAGTATCACTGACTTGGCACCATAGTGGTGCTTCCTGCAATATCAAATTGCATACATATGTACTACTGCATTTAAAAGTGAAACCTGATAAATCCAGAATATGTTTAAGAAGTCTAATGTTCCACCAATGAAGTGATGCAATGCTCTCTACTAGCTATGCTATTGTTCTCATATGGCAAGTTCTAACAAAGACTAGAACACTGGGACTATTTTACTGATTCAAGCTTGTTTGAAAGGTCAGTGGTGTGTTTCTATGTCACTGACTTTCTACTTTTCTACCTCTTAGATGTAGAAAAATGATAACTGCATGTAGCAAAGCTAGAGAACTAGCTATAGGGCTAATACATATATGATTATCCTAAATACTTTTGGGCATTTAAATACTGATTCATAAATCATATTACAACCCAGGGATATGATGCCCCTGACCTACTTTATGCTCGTGGTTGTACAAGACCATTTGAAACTCTAAACCGAGAGAAGATCCATGTCTTATAGAAGGCTATGAAAGGTCATGTGTACACTCTATTCTAATAAGCAGACATTTGCTCCAAAATAATCACAAATATCTCTCTTAAAAATTCTTAAAACTGGAAAAGAATTGTTTTTTCAAGAAAAATGTCAGAGGTAGCTGAGCGTTTCATTTGACAGGTGGGGATGGTGCCAATGGGAGATAAAACGTGGTGCACACTGATGTAAGACATTTTAGACACCTCGATCAAATACTATGGCTAAACAAGAATTTTTAGAATGTAACATGACCAGGAGCAGGAGAACAAGGTGTGAGCGGTCCATTCTGATTTCAGCTTGGCTTTAAAGCTAAACCGCATCTGTCTCAGGCTACACTGTAAATTTAGAACAATACAGTGGCAACCCTGCTGCCAAACTGAAAAGGACTGCAGGTCCTTCCCCCCCTCAGTAAGTTCACAGACAGAAATACGCCAAGGGCTGGTTTCCCAGGCATGATTAAGCCTAGACTTGGACTAAAGTGCGGTGTCAATTGTTCATCTCAATTGGAAAACCCTTTTAGTCTAGTCTTAGGTTTAATTTGGCCAACAGATACCAGAAGTAACGTTAATCGCAGCTGAACACAGTAAATACCTTTGCTTCGTTTACAACATGATTTTTGCATGTAGTGCAATTTAAAAAGCTTTACACCGGGACTGGGTTAGTTATTCTGGGGAATTTAATACGAACCGTCTTCATAAATGAATGTAAACGGGGTACATTATATGGTTTTTATTGATAAAACTCTGAACACAAGTTGTGAATCACTCAAACAGGTGGGAAGCGATTCGCTACAGATTTACAGACTCTTTCCGAATAAATCAGGCCTCCTGTCGGTCACACTAGTTGCTCACTTAGGGGCAGTTTTGCATTTTGGCTAAAATAAGGCTGACCAACCGGCAGGGCAACTTCAAGTGCTAAGCATTTTCCCAGATACCCGACTCCTCTTTCCCACGGTCTGTGGACTCATTTAAAGAAAATACTGCGAACCCACCCACCCAGGAAACACATCCCAGCGACACTGGCCGCCACCGTGTGAACTTGACACATGGCTTTAGCTTTTTAATGTGTACTGATATTCCTGTTAGATAAGGCTGTGTTGCTCTGGAAAGTGATCTGCTAACGTTACATGATCCACTGCCAACTAGCAGCGAGCTAACGTTAACCACTCGGAAAACTACTCAGCAAACAGCTGCACTTCACTGGTGGCACAAACGTGAGTAGCTCAGCTTACTCGCTAACGTACCAACACCGTCACACCAAAAAACCCGCTTAATGAACAAACACCGCTGAATACGGCTGCTCGAGCTGAAGATCCCAAGCGCTCTGCTGCTCGCCTCTAAGCTTAAACGCCCAGCTCGCTAGCGAGTCTGCAAGCAGGCGAACACCCACCACAGGCAGCCGACCCGCCGATACAAAATAAAAGCAGTCTCAGGAGCAACTATGACTGGACGGAATCGACTTCATTCAAAACGCCCATCCACTGAATGTGGTGCGACTGGGGGACCCCTAACGCCTTCTGTCACCCTATTGGATCACCTAGTTGTCAATCATAAGCGCGTGCCCCTCTCAAGTTGAATGAAACTCCGAGCGCCATCATTGGTCAACCGTATCAATGACGAACGCGGCCGCTGCGCCGTGATTGGCTGAAAACCGCGGTGGACGCTTTCAATCTCACGGCTGGACCAATCGCGAGCCGCGTGGTCTCAGGGTCCCACCTACAGACAAATGAGGCAGAGGTCACGTGTTGTTTGTGCTATGGTCCGTAGAGATGTGTACAGAGGGAGTGAGAAGCAGACTGGCAGCCCCGCTATGAGGATCTACCGATAATAGAAACGGGTAATGCGGTCATGTTGCAGTTGCTTGTCTTGAATTCGGCTCGCACTGGCTGGATATCCGTTTTCATGAAGCGGCCTGCAGGAGCTCATCACTGGAAGGAATAAACTGCGCCGTACGCCGCGCTGCTGTTGCTGGAGACGCGATTTCACCCCCTCCACCCCCAAAAAACAAGAATGGGGTCTCAAATCACAACACTGCAGCTAAGATAAAGTGGCCTTGCGCTTAATTCCTCTAATGGCAAATTTTGCAAGTTACCAAGAGAGCAAAGGCGAAATGTTGATGCTGGAGCCGCAGCAGCAGAGGGCTATTGGGACTAAACCGGCGGCCAACGGCGACACCTCTGTCGGGGAACCCCCTTCTTCTTCTTCCCTGCTCAGTAGCGGTGTAGCTCGCTTCCATCAACACTTACCGCCTCCTCACCACCACCACCACCACCAGGCTACACAGCCGAAGGGACAGCAACAGCCGTCGCAACACCACTACCAGGCGCAGCCACATTTGGATGCCGAAAACCAGCAGGAATCACCGAGGTCCTCCTCGTCTTGGGTTAACCCGGTACACGAGGCCACCGCTGCTACTTCAAGCCACACACAGGCTACCTCAGCTGCCTCTGCTTTAGCTGTGAACGCCGCTGCCGCTGCTGCTACGGACGGAGTGGATGACATTAGAAAGTGCGGTTACCTGCGGAAACAGAAACACGGCCATAAGAGGTTTTTTGTCTTGCGGTCGTCGAGTCATTTAGGGCCGAGCCGACTGGAGTACTATGACAGCGAAAAGAAATTTCGTAGTAGCCTTCGCTCCGCGGTTGCTGCCACCTCATCTGCCGGGGCCGCGGCCGCGGCCACTGCCTCTCCTCCCAAACGGGTGATCTATCTGTACCAGTGTTTCACTGTAAACAAAAGGGCGGATTCAAAGAACAAACACCTCATAGCTCTGTATACTAAGGATGAGTACTTTGCAATTGTGGCTGAGAATGAGCAGGAGCAGGAGGACTGGTACTTGGCCCTGAGTGAGCTAATGAGTGAGGGCAAAAAAGGCCACATGGAGGCGGATGAGCTCGATGACAGCTACGGTGTGGTAACCCCAGGCACCGTCTTCAAGGAGGTGTGGCAGGTAAACGTAAAACCTAAAGGCCTAGGCCAAACAAAAAATCTCACTGGTGTGTACAGGCTGTGCCTCTCTGCAAAGACCATTCACTTGGTGAAACTGAACTCTGAGACCCCATGCGTAAACCTGCAGCTGATGAACATCAGACGCTGCGGCCACTCGGAAAGCTTCTTCTTCATAGAGGTTGGGCGCTCCTCCTCCATCGGCCCTGGGGAGTTATGGATGCAGGTGGATGACTCTGTGGTGGCTCAGAACATGCATGAGACCATTTTAGAGACCATGAAGGCGCTGAAGGCCTTTGCTGAATTCAGGCCGAGGAGTAAAAGTCAGTCTTCAGGCTCCAACCCTATGGCGTTCATTACCACACGCCGCCACCTGGGCAACCTTCCTCCCAGTCAGACCGGACTCCAGCGGCGGTCACGGACTGAGTCTGTAGTGGGCACCCCACCTAGCAGTAAGAGCAGTGGTGCGAGCGGCTACCGGTTTCGCACCTCCAGTGAGGGCGAGGGCACTATGAACCGCCCCTTTCGGTCCGTAACAGGCAGCCTGATGCACCTCAATACAGCCCGTGCCAACTTGAGCAGACAGGAGAGCAGCAGTGGTGGAGCTGGCAATCGATATGTACGAGCCTTACCAGGTGCCAACTACCACGCACGATCAGCCTCTCTTCCAGTCTCCCACTTCCCCTCCACCACCAGTCCAGTTAGTGTGTCCAGCAGCAGCGGCCACGGCTCCGTTACTGACACAATCACGCGCCCTTCGAGTGCGTCCATCTGTGGCTCACCCAGTGATGGAGGCTTCAACTCCTCTGATGAGTGTGGCTCCAGCCCAGGAGACTTCCGCTACTTCAGAGTACGTAGCAACACCCCTGACTCGCTGGGCAACACACCGCCTATCCGTGAGGAGCATTGTCTCAGTGACTATATGGCCATGGGTTGGAACCGAGACATGTTTGGTGGAAGTGCTGGGGAGGCTTCTCGTGATGAGAGCACAGATGAAGATTCGCGGACAGGGTCATTCAGAAGGCGAACTCCCTCATTCACCAGGCAAATCGGGGGTGGCGGCGCAGGTGGAGTCGCTGTTTATCAGAAAACAACTCAGACCAACTTCTCGCTGGACGAGGCTGTGGCTGAGGGAAGCTCACTGGGCAGCAGTGGCCAGCCTGCCTCCACCTCCTCATCGCTTCGCTCTGACTACAGCTCCAGCTCTGAACACAGCCAGGACCGCCCTCCTGCTATGCGGGCTGCGGACTCCTTTAAAGATGATGGATACATGCCTATGATGGCTGGTGTCGTGCCCTCCCCACGCGACACAGACTACATGCCTATGCAACCTAGTGCCCTCCTCTCTGCCTCCCCACAGATCCACTGCACTGCCTCCCAACATGTAGACTCACAAGGCTACATGATGATGCTGCCAGGTGGGAGCGGTAGCACAGACTCCTCAGCACCAGCCAGTCCTCACATCAGTAGCAGGGGTCTCAGTCAGAGAGGTGCTGAGCGCCCTGAGAATGGAGAATACATGGACATGTCCCAGAGCAGGCCCACAGCAGGTGGACGAAAACTGTCTAACGACAGTTACTACACACTGACCACTCCTGAGATGCCCAAATCCTATAGCCCATACTTCTCCCTCCCACGCTCATACAAAACCCCAACAAGAAATCGGAGTGAGCATGATGAATATGTTCCCATGAGCTCACCAGCAAAACCCATCTACACCCCTCCCACTGCCACACCTGAGCATAGTGGTAGGTGCTCCTCTAGTGATGTGCTCCAGCACAATGGCTGTAGTGATGTGCATGTGACAGATCGCCGCGCGGTACGCCCCAACCTCCTCCCCCTTAGCCGGCGCAGTCTCCAAGGGTCGTTCAGGGTTAGCAAGGACGTAGAAGGCCCCTCCAGTCCTGGAGAGTACATTAACATTGAGTTTGGGGACCAGGCCACTTATTCTGCCTGCCCACTCACTACAGAGGATGCCTCTTCTGTCCACAGCACGAGCCAGGAGCGCAGGTGCTCGCCCCTCCCCCAGGACTACATGAGTGTTGAGGTGGACAGCCTTCCACCTAAAAGCCAGTCTCCACGGCCTTCTCTGGTGGCTCCTTGGAACCCACCTACATACATCCGCCCCATGACTTCCTCTTCCTCCCATGGCAGTGGGGTCAGTGTGGGTCGTCAGGATGATTACACTGAGATGAGCTTTGTTCAACGGGAGGGGTCCAGGAGCCATGCAGCTATGCTGCCACACCTGCGTGTTGTGGAGCAGTGTTGTCCAAGCTCTAGTCCCCCTCCTGAGCCAAAGGTGATCCGTGCAGACCCTCAGGGCAGGCGGAGACACAGCTCTGAAACCTTTGTCATGTCTTCAGAAGTAACAGGTGGGAGTGGCCCAAACAGCAGTGCCCCAGTGCCTAGCGGTGCCCCTCAGGTGGGGGGTAGCAAGTGGCAGAGCTCGCCGTCCTTTGACAGCGTGTGGATGTGTGTAGACAGTATGCCGGCAAATGCAGTGGAAGCACCTGGCTTCTCTTCAAACCGAGCTGAAGCAAGTACCTCTTCCATGAGGACTGAAAGGACTCAATCTGCGGAACACCAGAACAGCCTCAACTACATTGCCCTGGACCTGAGAGAGGACCCCCGGGCCGGGAACACCCTCGAAGCCCCTCCCTTGTCGCCCTCTGCTGTGCCCCTCCTGGAAAATGGGGCCTATGCCAGCATAGACTTCACTAAATCTGAGGGAATCACTGCAGTTTCTAAAGGTTAGTGTATGACATTTACTGCCTCACCTCTCTTTGAACACGTGTACGTTTAGGCATTTATATACCTAAGGCTAGGGTTTGTTGCAAGGCCTCAGAGCTTGTGTGTTTTTACTGTTGTAATCTTCTCTTACACAGTCATATGTAGAAGTTTTGGTGCCCCTGGTTAAATTAAATTTTTTGCCTTTCTAAGTGAAAATATGTTAACACATTCTACAGAGAGTACACTTCTGCATGAATTGTGCCCTGTGAAAAAGTTATGGCATATCTTATTTTATTTTTTATATTTTTGTTTTGTCTTTATTTTTTATAAATAAAAGAACCTTTGCACTACAATTTGCAGAAAAATGCCCTACTTATTTATGTGAATGCTGTAAAGGATGTGCTAACTTATTTTTACTTTAAAATTAACCAAAACCTTGTTCACACTGCAGTGAATACTTTAGTTAGTCTTAAACCGAATTCCCTCATAAAAGTGAGTTTATAGGGAGAGTCTTGATCAATTTCTGGAGCTGTTCAGGAAAGTGTTATTTGCAGGAAAAGGGCTGGAATTAGCTGTGATGGCATATTAAGTTAGATATTGAGTAGATGAGGTCAAAGACCCTGTGTCATTGTAGTGTGTGATGTTGTCTGGAGGCAGTGTTTGTTTGCATTGGTTATGGCGACCTCTTTCCACTCACTAGAGATGACACAGCAGGTTGTCTATTCCACACTCTTGTTTCAGTAGCTGCGCTGACCCTTCTCTCAGCTTGGTTAATGCTTGACTTTTAAGCAATTTAAAGTTTGATAAAGAACTCAGAACATGATGCTGCTTTTTCAGTAGTTGCAGACTTTAAAGTGATACTCATTTTCTAGTGGTACAGTGTAGTATTAGATATCCTTCCCTTTTTTTGAGCCATCACTTCTGTCTGACTGTTCTTCTATCTCCCCCATGTCTAGTGCTTCCTGGGTCTGTTGTGTGCTTGGCAGAAAGAGAGACTGTGTGTGTGTGTGTGTGTGTGTGTGTGTGTGTGTGTGTGTCTGAAGAGTGAGCAATAGAATGAGGGGAGAGTGAGTCAGTGTTCTCAGCAAGCCCTGGCTGACTCATTTGTTTATCGTAGAGTTGAGACAGAAGAGAGCGTGAGGGATAGGGAGAGAGAGGGAGAGGCAGCACCTGTGTGTGAGTGAGGTGGTGGAAGGGTGTGTAAGAGTGGGAAGGAATGCGCGTGTGTGAGCGTGCTATCGCATGTGTATAGGAGTGAGTGATATGCTAAAAATCACGATTGGATATTTTATATATGTGTGTGTGTGTGTGTGTGTGAATGAATGTATATGTATGTGTGTGAATGTATGTGTATGTATGTACGTGTGTGTGTGTGTGTGTGTGTGTGTGTGTCCTTTCACCCTTTTCATCCTTTAATTTACTTCAGGCTGAACAGAAGGTGAGGGAATTAGCATGTTTTGTATTGTATGTATTTTTTGTGCTTTATCTGTGTGACAATTGTGGCATACCGGAAAAACATACTGACAAAGCAATTTCCACCTGTATACCAGATGCACCGATATATATCACCTGCTGCTGATCACGATGCTACTAGAACATTTTCACAATTCTCAAGAAACGTCACAATATTATGCTTTTCTGAGATTTTAATAAGTTGGAACAGACAAAAAAGAAGCAGGTTTTCAAAATATACTGCCATCAACGATACATTCAACAGGCTGGAGCAAATGAAGTACTCTTAAATACTGATTATTCTATATTAAGTATAATAACAATGGCTGCAATTTACTGAAGGGCAGCATTTATAAGGCTACACAACACTTGCATAAGCCTGACAGTTGATATAGATCTACATATTTTCAGAGTTTTCAGAATTTGACCATTGTCAACATGTAAAACTCATTAATGTTCATATACACTATATTGCCAAAAGTATTCGCTTGTCTGCCTTCACACGCATATGAACTTGCGTGAGATCCCATTTTTAATCCATAGGGTTTAATATGTCGGCCCACCCTTTGCCCACTTTTCTGGGAAGGCTTTCTACAAGGTTTAGGAGTGTATTTGTGGGAATTTTTAGCCACTCTTCCAGATGTTCATTTGTGAGGTCAGACACTGATGGTGGACGAGAAGGCCTGGCTCGCAGTCTCCTCTCTAATTCATCCCAAATGTGTTCTATTGGGTTGAGGTCAGGACTCTGTGCAGGCTAGTCAAGTTCTTCCACACCAAACTCGCTTATCCATGTTATCCATGCCCAACTCCTGGAAAAACAACCCCACACAATAATTCCTCCTCCACCAAACTTTACACTTGGCACAATGCAGTCAGTACAAGTACTGTTCTCCTGGAAGCCGCCAAACCTCGTCCATCGCATTGCCAGATGGAGAAGCGTGATTTGTCGCTCCAGAGAACACGTCTCCACTGCTCTAGAGTCCACTGGTAGTGCTTTACACCGCTGCATTTGACGCTTTGCATTACGCTTGGTGACGTAAGGCTTGGATGCAGTTGCTTGGCCATGGAAACCCATTCCATGAAGCTCTCTACGCTGTTCTTGAGCTAACCTGAAGGCCACATGAAGTTTGGAGGTTTGTAGTGATTGACTCTGCAGAAAGTTGGTGACCTCTGCGCATAGTGTAGTGTATGACCTGCGCAGGGTCATAGCATCCACTGACCCAGCTCTGTAATTTTACATGGCCTACCACTTTGTGGCCGAGTTGCTGTCGTTCCCAATCACTTCCATTTTGTTATATTACCACTGACAGTTGACTGTGGAATATTTAGTAGTGAGGAAATTTCACGACTGGACTTGTTGCACAGGTGGCATCCTATCACAGTACCATGCTGGAATTCACTGCGTTTCTGAGAGAGACCCATTCTTTTACTAATGTTTGTAGAAGCAGTCTGCAGGCCTAGGTGCTTGATTTTATACACCTGTGGCCATGGAAGTGATTGAAAAAACTGAATTCAATGGTTTGGATGGGTGACTGAATACTTTTGGCAATATGATGTAGGTTATGTCTGTACATTGGAATACACATGGCTATACATTGCAGTCCTGTTTCCAGCCACTTCTGAGTTAAAAAGTTTCTCTACAATGAACCATTTAACATCAGACCACTCAGAATGACTTTAGCTTTCAGTGACTTATTTATGTAGAAATTCAGAAAATTTGGTTGAGTTCAACAGTACATGTATGGTAACTTGTTTACGTTAAGGCACTTGTGTTTCATAGTAGCAAACTGTAACGTAATATATTAATACAATTAGTATTTCATCGTATTGTTGGTCTGTATATTTTCTCTGTCTTTTTGCAGGAAACAGAACAATTACTCAAATACGTATTTTTAGCATTTGAAGGCGGGCGCTTGAAACAGTAAACCAAACATATCCCTATCTCTATATGTGTGTGTGTTTGTTAGGCTTTATGTAGGGGTTGCTTTTTTCATCCTTTTTAGTGGCAGTAGTCATGAACTGTCAGAGTGCTCATAAACTGTTAACTCTTACTCATCCTCTCTCTCCTTCTCTTTCTCCTTCCCCCTCTCCCCCCTCCCTCTCCTGTACCAGGTGGGGGTCTGTTTGTTTTAGCAGAACAGGCATCTGCATGTTTTGCTGACTCGTCCTCTTCTTTCTTTGATGTGGGCTAATTGGCCCAGCGTGCTGTGGCACATGCTACATGTTACAGGAAACACATCAGTGTTGAGAAATGTTACAGTTTTGCTTCCTGTCGTGCTGAGCTTACACCTGGACAGGCCTCGACACAGGGGCAGCACATCTGCTAACGGTACATTTTGGCAGGCTTTGTGTAGTTCACTACTCCTGCTAAACCTCTCATATTATTCGTCTAGTTCGCAATGCCGTGCCCTGACGACAGGCTATGAACTCTGATCCTGCGGGCAGCGTTACTCTGCTGTGTTTGTGGGCTGTTTGGATGCTGCTGCAGTGTTTTGGCTATGGCAGTGTGACAGCCTGTCTGGGTTTGGGGTATGTGTGCTCTTTGTGGTGTTGGAATGTAAATTAGCGAGCGCATAGCTACACAGGAATGCGCCTCCATCGCCACACAGTGCTTTTCACTGCTGACTCCCTGGCTTTCAAGCGGCCTGAGGTAAACAGGCTAGGTGGCAGAGAACAGGACAGCGTATTCAGACTGAAGTGCAGGCTTCTGCCGAGGTGAAAAAGGATAGAAACTAGTTATTTTTAGTTCTGGCCGTGCACCCAAGACGGTTTAATCTGGAGCTGGTCTTGTGCTCTTTTTTCAGGTCGGTAGTGTGCCCTGTGTAGCTTCTTTTGAGCCATTTTGAAGGTGTCTGATCCTGTGTAATGTTGGAAACCCCAAACAAATACTGCACTGGGGCACAATGGGAAACAGACAGCAAGGGGCATGGACAAGCAATCAGTAAGATAAAGGAGGGAGAAAGAAATGACTGAATAATTTGGCATTTACTTGTGCTAGATGATATTTGCGCTACATTGTTGGTGGCCAGTGGGGCTGCATATTGGATAAGCAGTGTTAAATTAATTTATGTTGTTTGAGTCCTGCATTGCGCCGAATTAGTCTAGATCAGACTGACAGAAAGCAAAGCTTGTGGATAAAGCCACAATCGGGAATCCCTGGAACTGGCAGGCGAATCTTTGGGACTGCGACAACAACAGAGACTCAGTGTGGCACAACAGGCTAAATTCCTGATTGGTAAACAGGCAGAGCCACACTGTTCCTCGCTGCAGATTAGACAGAGGCTGAACCTCTGTGCATAAGCAACATGCCCTCTTTGTAGAACGCATAATATCTATATTTACTGCTTTGTTTTAATAGCAGCCGTGATTTACCACTATGACATGCATGCTAATCAGTTCTTGTCTTATAGCAGGAAATGACTACAACAGGTAAAACGATCCTTTTTCCTGTGGAAAAAAAATGCACACAGGCACTCATAAACACACTCACTCCCTTAGTCATGTTTGGACACTCATTTACTTGGTGGGCTTTCTAACCCTTCCATAAACCTTATAATGTGCATGACAAACAACATGAAACCCAAACACTCATGTAAGCACTTTCAAAATAGCTGGAAAAAAACACACATATCTCATGTGACTGACTTCACTGCAGTTCCAGAGTGATCCCTGATGGATGCGTCAAACAACCAACCATATCCTGATATCCTGCATTTTAACCCCGGATTTTCTTTTGCCACTTAAACAGTTTTGTGGTTTCATGTACCAAAACAATCATCATTTATTTTTATTTGACCATTTTCCAACCTCTCGTTTTCCCTTAGAAATAAACAGTTTGTGGAGGCTGAGATACAGTTACTGTCAGAACCAAACCTTGTATCTCCAAAATGGTAACTTTGTTTTTCCCCTCTTCCTGTATTCTTAACTTGTAGCGGTTTTTGCACAACAATGAGCATATGTGAAAATGTAGGCATACACTGATTTGGGAACTGTTGCCAATATTTTTCACGTGCCTATATGCCACTGCCAAAACATAAATATTATAAAAAGAACAAATTGAGAATATAGCTACCTGGATAAGCGTTACAGAGCAATGTCACGTTTATTTCTGTACCGTCATGAATGCAGTAAAATGAATAAAATGCAGTTATGTAAAAAACAGACAAGCATCACCTGCACATTCTGCTCTTCCACAGTAAAATAAATACATCATCAAATATCATTTTGAAATATTGGTCATATCTAAACATCTGTCTGATCTCGTTATTTGTTTTGTAAGCAAATATCTGCTGATACAGATATGATTCAGATACCATTATACATCCCCTGTGAGATGGCCTCTGATTGGCTATACTGACCCTATATGGTCCCTAAAACACTTCTTATAGCTTCAGCGTGAATGGAGTAGTTAAATGCTTTAGGCTGTATTGAATATATATTGAAATGTTGCTTTTTGTGACTGCATAAGAACATTTCATTCAAAATGGGCTGTTTTTTGTAAGATCCATATATGAGTCGTCTGGACTTTGGAGTGATTGGTATGTTTTGAAACCTTAGTAATGCTTATATAGTACTTAAGGCTTTTTTATTTTATATAAAAACAGCGGGGAAAAGTTTTCTGTGATATGGGCCCTTTACATGTCCACGTAACATAAGAATCTGTACAGGCATACTTTCTCGGTTGTTGTCAACTTGTTTTAGTCTGTATTCCATGTGCAACTTGAAACTTGCGCGAGTTTACTGGCATCCTGCGTTACCGATATGCACTGGAACACAGTGGAACTTTGACCCCCCACCCCTTGCACGCACACACAAACATATTTCCCCTCCCTAAAGAGACCTTGACTCCATGTTTGTGTATACAGTGATTAGTGGACCCATGGCAGTTCTAGAGTTGTGTTTTCTGCTCATTACACATGCACACATACGAGCATGCTTTCCACTTCTTGGTCACGGATTCATCATACCAAGCGAGAAGTTACTCAAAACAAAACAGGGGAATATAGGGTGCCTGCACTGACGTCCAGCTCAAACCAGCAGGGTGGATTAGACGGTGTGTGTTTGGGTGTGTGTGTATATGCACTTTTGTGTGTGTATGTGTGTAAAAGCACACAGCCCTGTTCTTAGAAAATGTTTTGCGTGAGCTTTTAAAAACCCGTGACCCCGTATTGAGTTTGAGGGTGACAGGAACAGGTTGGTTCAGAACACTGCGTGCTGTGCTTGCAGGTGTTATACATATACACCAGCACGTATGCACGCCGCTGTGCGCACACACACACGCAATTGCATACACACTTTAACACTCACTTATTATTTATTCAAGGTTTTCAGAAAATCACTGTCACTGCAATATCCTGAGCTGCGGTCACTTCTTGTTATTGCTTGTTGTTCAAAGCCTCACAATGCAGTGCATTAGAACAGCTGTTTAGAGTCAGTATGACACGTTATGATCACCTCATTTCATAGAACAGTTTTCAAATGTTTGAGTGATTGTATTGAATGTCTGAATATTTTGTACATACATGAGAAGTTTAAAAGCAAAGACTCATGCTAGTATACAGTGTTATATGCTGTTCTATTCTGACATTATGAAGGGTTCTTTTCTGGTGTTGTGAATATATATGATGCCTAGTTTAAACTAGGCATCACCTGTTATGAATTTTTATGGCTGATTCTGATTTCTCTACAGCCAAACTGGTCAACTGCTAAGTTTTATTAGCTATTTTTCAACCTGATGTATACACTCTGTGGGTTAAATCAACACATGAAATATTTTTTTCTAATAGCCAAAGCCTTGATATAAATAACATTTATGTGGTCTTTATGGGTCCACTCAGTGGCCATCTGGACAGCACGCCCAGAAAGCCATTACCTGTTCTTACAAGACCAGTCCTATGGCTTTGAATGAGGCGAGACCTACAAACTCAAAACTGAAAGTCACATTATTGTTTCAGAAATTGCTGCTAAAATTTGACAAAAATCTAGTGAATAGTAAATAATACAAAAAGGGAGCTGATTGTCTCCTTTTATTGAAGGGAGGAACTTTCCCATACATAAATGGACGCTACGTTGAGCGTTATGAGCTCATTCATTTTTTAATCAGTATGTTGTTTTCTCATTTTTATGATATCTCTAGGCAAAATAGCATTGTAAATCATTAAACAAAAAGTCAGTTACATATTTAAATGACATCAATGAAATAAAGTGAAAAGTTGAAAAAACAGGCAACTGGCTGTTTAGAACCATGAGTGATGAATAATTATGCTATGATATTTTGGCACTAGTGCGCTTGGCGCTATGGTGTTTTACATAAAATTACTAATCGACCAAAATCAAAATAGTAAATTGATCAATTGTTGACTGCGTATTTGGAGCTGATTCCAATTGTGTGCACTTAGTTGAAACTTATGCACTTGTTCAAACATTTACCATGTTCACAGCAGACTTTATATATTTTTGTCATTCCTGTTCGAGGACTGAGATACGTCTGTAATAAGCTGACTTTTTTAGAAAGGTTTACACTGATGTTTAGCTCTTTTTGCAAACATTAATTGTTTTTGAAGCCATGTAATTGGTTTTTAAGGAGCTGCTGTTTAGTGAGTGAGAGTCAGTAAGAATATTCCAGGTGTGGCAGCTGTGAACAGTGACCCCTCAGATTGACCACCCATCACAGCTCTGTAGCTCTTATGTTGCTCTGCACCAGGTCAGTGGTTTAACTCTAAATCAGGCAATAATAAGTAAACACTGTCTACAAACCTCAGTTTAAAAAAAGTTGAGATTACTCTGTTCCGTTTTCTCTGTTTTAAATTATAAATAGTGCAAAAACCTGTTTTATTTTATTGACTTTACACTTTGTTTTTCAAATGTGATGTCTGCAACACATCACAAAAAGCTGACAAAAGCCTGTTTAGCCTTATGTAACACCACCTTTGCTTTAACAACATGTTTGAATACCAACTTTTATCAGCCAGTTTTGAAAGCAGAATTTATTTTGCCATTCATCTGTTGTACCTGTCTTTGGCAGCTCAGTCATATGGGGTTTTCGACAGGTCTGGACTGTAGGCAGGCCAGTTTAACTTCCATACTCTCTGGTTATGTCACCATGTTGTTGTAACGTGCAGAAGGCTTGGTTTTGTCTTGTTGAAATAAGCATGGACATCTCTGAAAAGATGTATTTTGACCGCTAGCATATGTTGCTCAGAAATGTGTGTACATATATCTCTTCTCATTTGGCCTGAAGAAGACAGTATGTTGCTCACCAAAGGCTTTGACTATTCATAGTACAGTCTTAACCTAGACTTAAAGATGCAGCGACTACTTGTTTTTATTGACAAGGTTTTGTAAAAGCATTCCCAAACCCATGTGGTGGTATTCATCAGAGATGCATGCTGTTTTATTATGCAGTACTGGCTAAATGGATTGAAGGTCACAATCATTTAGTTATAGATTTTGGTCTTACCTTTTGCACACGGACATTTCTCTGGATTGCCTGAATGTTGTATATTGTTGTGTATATAATGTTGATATTTTACACAGTAGAGGATGAAATACCTAAAATCCTTGCAGTTGAATTGAGGATGGTTGTTCTTAAATTGTTAGATTTATTTGCTGATGCATTGTTTGCTAGAGTGACGAGCCTCAATTCATCTGAATGTGCCTTTTAATTTATTTATTTATATATATATATATATATATATATATTTGTATGTATGTATGTGTGTGTGTGTGTGTGTGTGTGTGTGTGTGTGTTTTTAAACATTTCACAACATTTACTTGTGTTAAATTGCACTTGCCCCAACTTTTTGGAAATTTTCATATTGAAAAGGTGGCAGTTCAGGAATTAGTGTACATTTATAAAAAACAAACAATCTTGATGAGGTAAAACATTAAATATGTTGTCTTTGCACTCTGCATTTAAATACAGCTCAAAGTGGATCTATGGATCACTGCTTTCAGGTTTTGTTTCCATTGCACATACTGTCCAAACCTTTTTAGAGTTGTGGCTTATAGGTCATACATACAGTATGTACTGCTATGGTAAAATCAGATGGTTTAGTCTCTTGCCACATATCATATCAGTTCTTGGAGATGACAAAAAGACAATTAACACAGTCAGAAATAACATTCTGATAAAGCTACCATGTTACTGAAATGTCAAGTACATGACAACCTGCTGGCTATACCACTGCAGCATTGCCATTTACATTTAGGAGATGGTTTTCAGCTGACTTTCATGATCTGATCTATTATCCTAGGTAACTAACAGGACAAACCAAAGCAATGGTAGATACTGTGTAGTCAGTCTTTGTACTTATCTGACAAGTCAGGGTTATTTTATTTTCTGCCTTTGGCAATAGTTTGCATTTTAAAACCGGTTCTTACTGTGCAGGAACCGGAGGAATTCTTTGCTGTGTTTGTGACCGTATAATCTCAGATCCTTACGTCTTAGTATGCATTAGCTAGAGTTCTGTCTGGTACACAGAGAAACTGCTTGCCTGTCTGTGGTGCACATGATGCAGTGGTGTGTTTGGCACGTTGCTGAGGAGCATGTGCTGGGTGGTTAAAAGGTGTAGTAAGTTGTGGAGAAAGGTGAGGTTGTTTCAGGTTCTCTAGGAATGTCTTATTCTTCAGAGTAAGTGTGTTAAGTCCCAGAGGCTTGGCCTGCTCTGACACTCCAAAGCCCACACCGAGGCCTCCCTTGGCCCACATGCAGCCTGTGCCATGACTGCATGCTGCTCCTTATCACATCACCTCCGTTCTATTTTATGGATGAGGAAAAAATAAAACCTCTAAAATGTTGGGGAGGGGAGTAATGCTTGTGTTTCCTTTGAATGAAATCTCATTTGTGGTGTAAATGATTCATTGATTGACTGTTGACCATCAAATTAGCAATTGTTTGGCCAATGCTATCAGAGTTGAAAAAATGAATTGTAAATTTTTAAATGGGCAGCTGGCTCTACCAGATAGACCTACTAAAAAAATAAAGGGCAGAGCTAAAAATATTGGTGTTCAGGGCCCAGTGTACCGTAACAAAAGCAAACATCTGCAAGTGATAAGATATTTCGTCCATGTTCTCTGAGAGTGTGTGCTGGTTGGTTAAGAAATCACACATAGTGTGCAGAATTATAGAGAAAGGCATTTTAGGATTTCGAGAGCTGCTGAGGTACATTTGTGCCAAAGCTACTCCTTGTTATGGCATTTATGTCCTTATATATTCCAGTGATTTGTCATCAGTATTTTAGCTTTTGGTCATATAATCATAAACATGTAGTTGTCAGCTCCTCAGTTTAAACAGAACTGGGTGTGTTCATTATTGTTTCCAGCCATTTACTATGTATGCATGTTTAAGCTTGGCCTAATACTACATTCCACAGTCCACAAAAGCAACACTTTTTAATATCTTGGTGCATTTACGCAGAATTCAGTTGATGTGAATATATCAAGTGTTTTTATTATCAGTTTTATACATGGTGTTTTAATGGGTCCTCTCCCTGATTTTTGGCCTGCTGGTTAACTACTAATTGCTGACTAATGATGATCGGCAAAAAGCATTTTCCAAAATTGATGTACTTGAATCTCAGCAATTGAATAATATGAAAAATATTTGTTAGCAGTGCTTCCAGGTTTCTTTGGTGAGAACTGACATAATAGGCTACACATTTGTGCTGTATAGAGCAATCATTACTGATCAAATGAGCAATTACGTTTTCTAATTACTCTAGCCAAACCGTTTAAATAACTTATTCAAACAATAGCAAATCATGCAGAGCCTTTCAAAGACTCCAGAATACTTAGATAAACTAGGCAAACTTTAAAAAGCTTAAACATAGAACGGTCTGGGGGCAAAATGTATGCCAGTAAGTGTCAATCAGGCTGTTTCACACTGTAAGAGAAAGCAGTAGGAGAACTTAAAATATGGGAAGGAGTATGAAACTAGCAGCTTAACAGTTGTAAGTGGAGCCAGTTGTGTCCGGTTAAAGCACTGAGCTGCTCAGCAGCAGGTGTTGCTCTTGGTCACTCAAGGTTTGTGGGGGCTACTCCCTTGATCTCGCTATAGGATTAGAGGGGATACACTGGACAGGAAGAAGTGGTCACCTTTCAAATGCGATGTGGTGCGTGACTTCAGGGATAGTCTCTTGATCTTTGTTACCAGAAATATCTGTTCCCATCAACTAAAATTGTGATCCTTTTTTAAATTGACATTAAGGGTACTCTTAAAAAAAAATGAGTGAAGTTAGATCCTTTTTACTCAGCTTTGTGAACATTGTCTGCATGTGAGTGTCCAGGGTGCACTGACGTGGAATCTGTGAGTTGATAATGATAATGGATAATCAGACACAACACCAATAAGAGCTAGTATAGTCTTTTTTTCATTTTTAAAACAGCTTCACTCTGTAAGCCACATGTGAACTCAGTATAAGATTTAAGCTAAGGTTAAAAGATGATGATAATTGTATACATACTCAGCAGTTGGTCTTAACGAGAGCAACTATTTTGCTTTCTATTTCATTGAGTGTGAAATTAATGGAAACCCCCTCTGCTAGTGTACCAATTTGGCAGTGAGTTATAGTAGTAGGTGCTATAGCCAAAAATGTATGTCACCTCAAATTTATATCATCATATTTCTGGCAAATTAAGTGGTCCATCACCTGCTATACCACACAGAGGTCCAGTAATATACAAGGTGCCCTTTTGGCTTACTTTGCCGTTTAAGAACTTGTGTTGCCCTGTGGTTCTTCAGCTTTCATCACAGGCAGATGTTCTGTGATGCGAAGATAAGGTAAAATTCCTAATGACGCTCATTGCTCAGTTGACAATGGAAAGAGCTCAGTGCTGTCAAGGATGCAAGGGGTCAGCTTTCTGTCATAACAGATTGTGCTGAAAGGGTGCATGGTGTGCCAGAGAGAGTGGGCACTGCCAATAGGGTCAGGGGCAAGCCCAGTGCCTCTGGGTGGAAACGCAGGCCCTAAAATAGTTTCTGAAGTGAAGACAGGGTGGTAGGAGTGTAGTCATTGTTCCAATTATAGTGCCACACTACTGTGGCATTGCTCCATGATGTACTTATTGTGTTCCAGGGGCTTATTCAGTGATGTGCTGGAAGCATGTGTCCACATGTGAGTGGTGACACAAGAATAAGTAAGACAAGTTTAAGTTTATGGGCAGTAAAGGGTTTGTTATGTACAGTGCAAAGGTTGTAGCATTTAGGGATGCCCAATCATATTATAATCACATCCATATTTGCAGACATTGGCTGCATCTGTACCCCTCTCCAGATGAGTTCCAAATTCTACATTTTATTATTGGTATTGTTTATGTTGATATTGGCACTTATGTTCATCAATAATCTTGGATAATGTTTTCACCTTACATTTCACATATTTATGCATCCCTGCACTCATTGGCTATTTTATGAGGTTGTTTTACTGACCATATAGGTTTGGTTTATAGTTTTGCAGTGACTGTTGCCCATCTGTTGCATAATGTGTCAAGTCACGTGTCCCTCAATAGAAAGGGACACCCATAGGACCACCACTGACCAGACTTGAGTGATCTATGAATGGCCAGTAATTATGGATGCATTATATGTCTATCAAGTAGATAGGCAGGTAGTAGGCAACTTGGTGTCAATGTCAGCAGTATAGAGGATGTTTACCTGCATCTCTGTGACACCTGTCATGGTGCCCAGCTCTTTCGTAACCTTTGGCCATGTTGTTGTTGTTGTCTTGATTGCTGGCGTGTGGTGTGGATGTTGTCACGCGTGGTTATAGTAGGCTGGGCCAGGCCGGCCAGGAGGAACTCATGGACCTGTGGTGCCTCAGCAGAGCTGGCCATCGCTCACACAATGGACCAGCAGCATTCTTCCCGCTCCAGACGGCCACAGGCCTGATCGCTCTAAAAGCACCCACATTGTGCCCCCACCACCATTGTTTTGTTAGACAAAGCCTTTTATCAAAAGCATTGCTTGTCCACACAGGGGTCAACCGAGGCTAGCGCATGACCCCTCTGCCTACCAGAAGCAACAGGGCAAGCGAAAGGAATGGCAGGGTAGGCTAGGGGTTACCTTAGGTCAGGGAGAGGTAGAGCAGGTCTGAGAAAGGTAGGATATGTTTGGCTGAAAAAGGTGAAATGAAGTCATTAGTTCTGTTGACCTGTGTAGAATGCATTACTTTAAGTTGTCAGGTAAACTGGGGTGAAGCTTGATGGTCACCTCACCTCCAATCAACATCATTTTGTTCTCAGTATGCACTGGTGGTCTAACCTTTGCTTTTTATCTCTGTTTTTATCTTGTTCCATTTAATCTAGACTGAAAAGCTGCTTGGCTGCATTTGAGTGAATTGAAGTCCCACCCAGCTACCGATGGCCCATCACGCTCTCTGCAGAAACAACACCAGGGGACCCCCACTTTGATTTCACTTTATGTCCTCCCTTTGAATTTATCCTATTTAAAACAGAATCATATCTTGGATCGGTCTCATATGAGTTCAATGCTTTTATTATTTTGCTTGTTTTGATTATTTTTGATGTTGGATTTCTTTTCCATTGCTGCATTAAAAGGGAGGTTTGCTCACTGAGGTGCAGGGAGCCCAGTACCCTACACAGTCTCACCTGGGCAGGTACACCATCTGCAAGCATTAATACGGACTAAGTCTCATTCATTTGCAACTTAGATTTCAGGTGCATTTCTTATGAATTTTAGTGATTTTGTTTTTTTTTTTTTGCTGGACAGAAACACTGCAAGATACAAGTATTCATTTTTTCAGGGGTTCACCTGTGAAATATTATGTTTTTTTTTTTTTTTTTTTTTTTTTTTTTCTTCTTGTGTTTGGAAGTTTTTGGTTTAGTGTTATGCTCACAGCTTGTGTGTTTTGCCAGCCAAGGAGTCCTCCACTTCACACTATCAGCGCTATCCCATAATCCCAGTGCGGTTAATGACGTGTTGGGGTTGCGTCAGCCCTATGCTGGGCTCCTGGTGTGACGTGCTGCACATTCTTCATATGTGACACAGTCTATATGTCCCCTCCCAATCCTTCACTCCCCCCTCTCCTCTCTTCCTTGGTAGGGAACACCCTGCCTCTTCTCCTCTCTGCCAAATATGCTGGATGGACAGAGGGGGAGGAGTAGAGTGGAAGAAAAGAGGAAGCGTCTATTCTGGGACTAAACAAAATGCCAGATGAGGTCTGCTGCAGTC
This sequence comes from Pygocentrus nattereri, assembly GCF_015220715.1. NCBI lineage: Eukaryota > Metazoa > Chordata > Actinopteri > Characiformes > Serrasalmidae > Pygocentrus > Pygocentrus nattereri. The sequence goes on along the minus strand of NC_051212.1, from coordinate 25,345,057 downwards.
TCTGAACGCTAACAGGGCCAGCATAGGGTCACGGATAGCATTGCCATTATTGACACGAATGAAAACAGCTCTTTGAAATGTTCCCTCAAAGAGGACCTGCAGCGAGAAGCTTTAAGGCCTAAACATGCACTAATTCTGCTATTACCTGAGAATAAGGCGACATTGTGTTCAAGTGTTCAGTATCCGACGACACTTTAAAAAATGGTGTCGTAGGGGGTTCTTTGGAGTGATGTCATGGAAGAACACTTTGGTTCCTTTCAGTGGTTCCTTAAAGAATCAAAAATATTTTTTTTAAGCTTGGAGCAAAGCTCTACATAAGGTAAAATTTCTATACCAATTAAAAGCTGTCCATAGAAACCTTTTTTTAAGAGTGTAGCCTGCACATTTTGATGAGGAACTCCACTGATTTTTTTTTCTTTCTGCATAATTCAGTCATTGAGATGGAGGCAAAGTCGTTTTGAATGGTTTGATGTGAAATGGAGCACTATAGAGAAACTTAGCGAATCAGATTTCTGTTTACAGTGAAAGTGATAGAAACCAGGGATCACGATGTTTATTCAACACAAACAGTTATTTAATTCCCTATTCAGAATGACCAGTGAACCTGCATGGGTCTGAGTTTTTATTTGTAGTGTTAATAATGGTAAAATACTGATAAATCAGAAAACATTTACTTTTGGCCTGCATTCACCACTTAACCGCGGATGGTTAAAAATGCATTTTAGGCCAAAAGCTTGTCTTAAAATGATTTGTAAAACAATATCACAGGCATCATGAAGTGTACTTGTAACCACTTTGTGTAATACCTTCTGTGAGGGAGATTTTAAAAGCTCTAAACCCTTTGGATGTCTGCTTCCTATCACCACCACTGTGAACAGTTTTGACTCTTAAGTAGAACAGTGCATTTCACATCCAACTGTAAATGACTTTGTTTACATTTTAAAGGTTTAATAACAGCATTATTGAGAAACTGACAGAAACTGTTGGGAAGCTCTCCTATCCAAAGGCAAACCTGCCATAGGTACGCTGTTCTAATAAACTCACCCTAAAAAGCCTACAATGTGGGGAAAGGGGTTCTTCAAAGGAATGTCTGAACTGAGATAAAAATCTTTTTTCCTTTATCAGCCAGAACAATTTTGGTTGGTGTTTTTATTTTTCCTTTCAGTATTGTACACATGGTGTGCCATGCTTCGAGTGGGTACTTCCAGTAGGAAGATGTGGAACAGGATTAAAGCTGAATCTTTGCCTTACTGTTTGTGATTTAATGTTGTCTGTGTCAACCTTTTTTATGAAAGCATACTGGAAGAGGGAGAAACAAAGAAAGACAGACGGTACATTATCTAAAGCTTGCAACTGACTTGTTTTGGCTTGCTAGTTGGTACATTAAATAAAAGAACTTTATTTCAGTACATTTGATATAACTGAACCAAATGTGAAGCATTTGAATTGATGCTTGTAATGAAAATTTAAGAAGAGATATATATGAAAAAGAATAGAGATATTTTCATGGTGTGTTGTACAATTGTTGGTACGGGATGTTAAAGAAAATGTGAAAAAAACTCAAATCCTTAGTTGTTTCAGTCCCTTCTGGTTAAGGGCGCTCTTCCTCTGTAGCCCCCCTTCTTTTGTATCAGACCCCTGTCTTAAAGAGCACAGCCCAGAGCATTCAACTGTAATTCAAAGAAATCCACACACTAACAGGCCTTATTTAAGACTGCTCAGTTCTAGGTCTTGGGCACAGTAATATGTGATATAGAGAGAAAGACCACAGCTGTACTTTGGCATATCATACAAATGGTCCAGTATAGCAGGAAAAAATGGGAAAATCAGCTGTTTGCTGTTGTTTTTGCTCAAGTACTTTCGCTTTGTACTGTCACAATTTCTGTTCATTTACCACATTTAGAGAAATTACGATCCAGATATCAACAGGTTCCAATGATAACCTAAACACGATACACACAGATGCACATTCATATGACATTAATATGCAAGTTCAGTTTAGTTTTTGTATGTAGTTTAAACAGCTGAATTGATTTTTTTTTTCCAGAATTGTATGGAATTGGTTTATTGATTATTGGATCATTTTCCGAATCATATTCATTTGCAGGAATTTGGGGAAGTTGGGCGTTCCCTAGGGTGAATAGGCATTTTTTCAGTTTTGTAAAAGATGTTTTTGGTACAGTTGCATTTTGTTTGCTGCTGTGTACAAAAAAATGGAGAAAAAAAAAAAAACGAATGGTAATCTTAATGATGATGATGACAAAGCTGTCATGGTATGTGTGTTTGGTTCATTTGAATGCTGTTATTGGCAGAGTTGAGTTCCTTTATGGAGGAGCTCACCTCCTGTGATCATTACTCTGTCGTAGCGCCTGAAAGGGAAAACCAAGAGAAGAAAACATTTCAACAACTGTTCATGGCTGCGTCCATTGTACATACTGTTGCTTTTTTTTCCATGTTGATTTTTTTTTTTTCCTCTTTTTCTTCTGGGGGGAAAAGGAGAGTGATATCAGATACATTTTCGAGCATTGCATAGTGTTTATATTTATCAGATTTTTTGCTTTCAATAGAGCTATTGCAATAAAAATGTGGTAATGTAACTGTGGCTCCTTTGTAGTCGTCTTTTTGGCCTCCTGTTCTGTGTGTGTGTGTGAGAGAGAGTTGGTAAAAGAGAAGCTGAACTAAAACAAGTCAGAGAATACGAGCCTCCGCTCACTCTGGACTTTGGTGTTTGTTTTTTAAAGCAAATTTAGAGCAGTAGTAGCACATCAATGAGAACACAACAGCAGCAGGTTTCCATTACAGGTCAAATGAAGCAGTCTAATAGAGTTTATTTGTGTTTCATATAAAAGGTGGCCTTAAGGACATTAATGCTTTTTATTACTTTTCCTTACAGATGACATGCCATTGATAATGAGACAGTAATTAGTCTATTATTCCTGCTCACAGCCTTTAAAAATGTACTAATTTTGCTTTTAACCAAGGCCCTTTCTAAAATTTTTATGTCCCCAAATGATGTGCTGCCTGGGGGCCTCCACACCACTCCAATGATTATTTTATGTGTACAGGTGAAAATATGATTGGAAAAAGCTTGGTGAATACTAAGCATTTATAAGAATGTAACAATGACTTGTGGAAGACATTGCTTCTGTCAAGAACCCAGATCCTTTTTTTCCTCTGTGGTCCCCTTATGATGTTTATGTAGGTTTATGTGCCAAAAATAGTCATAGTTAAATTTTACATGACCATTTTGAACCTTTCTTGTTAGTGTGCCTTTAAGATTGATATGATGACCTATTTTCTGATTGCTGTCCTGTACCCTGTATCGCAGTTGTCTGAGCTGAAGTCTCTCTCTCTCTCTCTCTCTCTCTCTCTCTATATATATATATATATATATATATATATATATAAAATATATAATATAAATATATATATAAAATATAAAACCAGGGTATGAGTGATGGGGGACCATTACACGACGGTTTATAACACCATAAAGTTTTTATCTCTGAGATATCAGGAGGAGCACCAGGTGTGATTGTTGCTTTTCCATTGCCTTACATCTCACAGCTTAAAGTCAGTTTGGTGCCACCTATTGGCAACCCTGCCTGACAACATCAAGAGGCCAAGGTCCAGTTTTAGGATTAAACATCCTGCACAACAGAGTGAAGTCCATGACCAGACCAACCAATCCGCTGCATTTGCATTTCTTAGATCTGCCGCTCAGAGGCATTTCAGGTTGTTCAGTAACAAGACTGGTGAATTAAGTCAGGGGCCATCCAGAGAAGGAAAACAATGATACTGTTGCTCTCAAAACTTTGTAATGCCACTTTTTTCCTGGTTATTTATTTTGTACATCATTTTTTTGCCAGCTGCCCTTTACATCACATGAGCATTTCATAATAAAGGGACAAATGAAAAAAGGTCCAGAATGACTTCAAAGTAACAAATCTTATTACATCAACATACATTAAAGTAAGTTTTTTTCTTTTCATGAGATGTTCCCTATTTGGCAATAGGGCCATTCTACCATTGTGGTGACAAATGGGGCATGAATGCTGATATACAACCTAACTATGCAGCAAAAACACTGAATGTATTAAAAAAAAAAAAAAACACTGTTGACCGATATCAGTAATGCTGTAGCTGACCAAACAATGTCACAGGCCACTGACAAAATGACTACAATCTGAGCTTTTCTAAGAAACAGTCTGCTGCCAGTTTAGAGTAACACTGGTGACACAATCTTTTCGCAGTACATGAAGCTGTCTGTGTTCAAAAAAACCAAATCTAAAGCCAAATCTAAAAAAGGGATTTCACTAATCCTGGACTTCTCAGAGTCTTTTTATCCTTTGAGATCCTGTCAAAAAAGATTTTTTTATCTTTCTGTAACACCACTAACAAAATACCTAGATTTATTATCAAAATAAAATGATATTATATGTTTAAAGTAATTCACCATATGATAGACAAGAATTTTGATCATAATTTAAACAGAACAGCAAGCTTCAAAATTGTTGTTTCAGATGAAATGAATGCTCCTGCATCTGTGAAGTCGCTGGTGTGACAGGCAGATTTTAACACACAGCATGACTAAAAATCACTAAAAATACAGGTCAATTCAGGAATAAAACAAAGATCACACACACGTCAACATTCTGTGGTCCAGTCTTGAGCTCATTTTCATGGTTTTAGAGGGGCATGATTTGCCTCTGCAATAGCAGAATGACGCCAGACATTACACTGGTAGCAAGAAAAAGAAAACAAAATGGTTCAGTTGTTAAAGTCTTTAGACCATAAACATCATAGTAGCTTGTTTGACCCCCAGTTCAAATAGCAAACTACACTACATGTTCTTAGGTTTCTTTGCTGTGCTTTTGTTGTTGCTGACCTTTAACACCATTTACCGCTTGATCAGCCTGGGCTTCTACAATGTGGGCCTCCTGATTCCTGCTCTCTTTATCAAGTCAAATAAAGATAGAAGAAGATTGTCAGCTGTCTATTGCCTTTTTCCTGTTTACTAAATGAAACAATAAACCAAACAATGCAATTCCCACACCTGATTCGGTCTCATTAGATACACAAACAAACAATGTTTGTGCCAGCAGTGTGAGTAAGCGGCTTGAGGAAAGCGGATGACTGGTCACTGTAAATGAACTTTTGAATGGAGGTTGGCCTTTCCCAGAAGCACTGCGCTTATGCCCTGTGCGCATTAAGCAAGGCACCTCACCAGGGCAGCCATTATCTCTATAAAGGGATCCAACTGCTGCAGAAATCTGTTAGCCAGCTAATTAACAAGCTGACTGGTTTTCAAAGACAGAAGCCCTGCTCCGGTTTCTCAAGCAAGTCATTCCAGCTGCTTCTCAAAAAGTCAAGCATTCAATGATATTTGAATCTTGAGGACAAGCTATTTGTGGCCAGTTGTGGACACAAGCTGAAGCTTCAAACATAATTTCTAACATCTCAAATACTGTAGCTTTATATGTGAATGTAGAACTGATGGCTGCTGCTCCATAAACAAAAGCCACTGCAGGTTTGCTGTGGTGATGTGTCTACTGTAATTCTCCCTCATGTCTTTGTTACTATGGCAGAACGGTGAAAAGAAAAAAGACAAAGTGAAGCAAGTCTAAGGTAGAGCTTATTTCTTTATCACAATGATTCATGATTACAGTTATTAATCCTTAATCACATTAATGTTGGTCTCACTTAATGCTGTAAACAGAAAAATCCAAAATGAGATTGTTTAGCTCTAGATTGGTGTGTTTATGATTGGTTAGGCTGAGATTGGTCAACCTGTGATTAGTTGACCCAAGATTGGCTAGTCTATTTTTGGTTAGCCTCTGATTAGTTAGTCTGTGATTGGTTGGTCTATAATTGGTTAGCCTATGAGTGGTTAGCCTGTGATTGGTTGGTCTGAAATTGTTAGGCCTATGAGTGGTTAGCCTGTGATTGGTTGGTCTATAATTGGTTAGACTATGAGTGGTTAGCCTGTGATTGGTTGGTCTATAATTGGTTAGCCTATGAGTGGTTAGCCTGTGATTGGTTGGTCTATAATTGTTAGGCCTATGAGTGGTTAGCCTGTGATTGGTTGGTCTTTAATTGGTTGGCCTATGAATGGTTAGCCTGAGATGGGTTGGTCTATAATTGGTTAGCCTATGAGTGGTTAGCCTGTGATTGGTTGGTCTTTAATTGGTTGGCCTATGAATGGTTAGCCTGAGATGGGTTGGTCTATAATTGGTTAGCCTATGAGTGGTTAGCCTGTGATTGGTTGGTCTGTAATTGTTAGGCCTATGAGTGGTTAGCCTGTGATTGGTTGGTCTATAATTGGTTGGCCTATGAGTGGTTAGCCTGTGATTGGTGGGTCTTTAATTGGTTGGTCTATGAATGGTTAGCCTGAGATGGGTTGGTCTATAATTGGTTAGCCTATGAGTGGTTAGCCTGTGATTGGTTGGTCTATAATTGGTTGGCCTATGAATGGTTAGCCTGTGATTGGTTGGTCTATAATTGGTTGGCCTGTGAGTGGTTAGCCTGTGATTGATTGGTCTATAATTCTTTGGCCTATGAGTGATTAGCCTGTAATTGGTTGGTCTATAATTGGATGGCCTATGAGTTGTTAGCCTGTGATTGGTTGGTCTATAATTGGATGGCCTATGAATGGTTAGCCTGTGATTGGTTGGTCTATAATTGGTTGGCATATGAGTTGTTAGCCTGTGATCGGTTGGTCTATAATTGGATGGCCTATGAGTGGTTAGCCTGTGATTGGTTGGTCTATAATTGGATGGCCTATGAATGGTTAGCCTGTGATTGGTTGGTCTATAATTGGTTGGCATATGAGTTGTTAGCCTGTGATCGGTTGGTCTATAATTGGATGGCCTATGAGTGGTTAGCCTGTGATTGGTTGGTCTATAATTGGTTGGCTTATGAATGGTTAGCCTGAGATGGGTTGGTTTATAATTGGTTGGCCTATGAGTGGTTAGCCTGTGATTGGTTGGTCTATAATTGGATGGCCTATGAGTGGTTAGCCTGTGATTGGTTGGTCTATAATTGGTTGGCCTATGAATGGTTAGCCTGAGATGGGTTGGTTTATAATTGGTTAGCCTATGAATGGTTATAAATTGGCTAGGCTGAAATTACTTGAACAATGGGTGGTTACCCCACCACTCGCACCTGCTCTACTTTTGGGAGTCAGAGCAAATCACTAGCTATCTAGCTGCAAATGATGAAGGAGCTGTGGAGGAGATATTTCTGTCCTTTTAATAAACATGCCAGATTAAAAGCTAGGTACATTAAGGACAAAAAACAAACAAAAACCCCAAAAACCAAACCAAAACAAATAAGTTGTAAGATGGAGTTGATAGCACAGGTTGATAACACAAAAGATAACCTAGACCAAACCCTGCCATCAGCCTGGTGTGACCCTTTTGTCATCAATACCTAGAAAACTGTGAAAAGACACCAATGCCTTATCAAATTACTTGGGAGGTCACCCTGATCTTCATCACTGGATAATCAAAGGGGGTGAGCCACTACTTGCGTACTTGTGGACAGATATTTCTGCGTCATTAAGAGGCCAGTGTATATCCAGCTGGCTGTCCACTTCAGGGAAGGGAAAAGAAGAGTGTGAGGACCTTTGAGCCTGTATTTGGTGCCATACGATCAGTGGCAGCATGTGATAGCTGTCTTTAATTTCGAACATGGCTGCAGAGTAATTAGTTGTGCTCCTCTCCAGGGATGTAGTATTTGCTGTAGTGGACTTGAGTTTCAAAACAGTCTGAATGGGCATTTGCCTGCATGGCACTCTCTCTTAACTCATTAAAGCAAAGGTTATGAATGAATGAAGTTCTTAGTTTATCCTCCGATGCCCCAATCCCTGGAAACACGATGGACAACGGCCAAAAAAACTACCCCTCCCCAATTCCACCCTCATTAGGCCTGATCTCCAAACAAACCTGACTAAGCTAGGGTTTAACCATAAGCCCTTCAGTCAGCAATAGCTCTGATGAGGGCCAAGCGCTCTGACGCAGCAAGTGACCTACTGTAAGTTCAGAAGTGGATGCTTTTGGAGTTGCCTGACTATGATATGCATTGCATGTGGGTTTAACAGATACCAGATATGAACTGTGACCAACTGTGTATTAGTGGCACTTAACTAAGTGGAAAGGTTATCTTCCCTGCTAGAACAACCATCTCAGGCCAGCAGAACCAGCAAATGTTGTGTTTTGGATGCTGGTAGGTTGGTTGGACCAGCATAGACTCAGCTTTATCTCTTTTCTAAAGAAAGCTAGATATTTTCTTCTTCACTAAAGCACCTATCTTACACTATATGCCATTACCTTGGGTTTTGGTAAAAATTAAAACAAAAAACAAAACATACAAACTTTAACTCTGCTGTCAGTATGCAGAGCAGGGTCATAATCAGCCACATATTAATGTTAAACAATGTTAAAGTTTATTAGACAATTAGACTAACACTTTTAAGCCTTTAGTTGAACTTTTAGACTTTCTCTGTCAGAATATGTACATGCATATCTGTTCTGTATATAAATCTATCCCCATGTTTTGATCTGTTGTGTAATCTGCATGGTGCTTTCTGCTTAATTCAATGTACCTGCTGCACCTCTTGCACCTCTTGAGCGTCCACTACAACTGTCCATGTCACTCAAGTGGAAGAGATGCGATCCCTGACTGTGAATAGTCAAGCACAGCAACTACTGTTACGCTTGACCCACTGCTGCAGAGGCTGCCAGTTTGGAAAAAAAAGATCATCCAAACAAGTCAAGGCCCTAAACTTGCCCCCCAGTACAAATCTAGAAAATTAAGGTAACATTGTGTTCCAGCTGGCAGCTTTTGTTATCAGGGGATTTTGTTTTCAACAGTGCTGCTGTCTGTCTAATGTGAGTATTTTACTGTTGCTATCAGAATCCCACAGGCTAAACAGGCCCCAAATCTAATATTATAATCAGAACATGACGTATGAATAATAATTTTAGATTAATCATGTGGCGAGCTCTTGTGCAATTGGGTAAGAGTCTCAACACTATGTAGGATTAGGATCATTTCAACCTGAGCCGCTGCAAGCTCTGTACCAGTCACAGCTAACTAATGTCACCTTCCTCTGGATAACTGACATTGGAGATTTCAGATGGTGGGCAGTATCACAAAAATATGATAGCACAGTACTTGAAGACATTTTCATACGATACACGATACGTATCAGGGTACAATACGTACCATTCATTTGAAATGAATGCTCAAAAATATTATTAATAATTCTGAACTTTTCCAGTGTTTCTACAACTACAAACTACTCAGTTTTGACTGCTCAGTTCTTCAGAAAAACAGTAAACGCACTCTTTTGGGACATGCTTACTACAACAGAGTGCTGTGGTAAAGACATTTTAAACTGTTTGAGCATGAATGTTTATACGAATAACATGGTCTGTAATGTTACCTTTGATAGACAATGCATAATATATTAGAATTTAACATGAATATGATTTCATTCATAACACATAAATTAATCTGTTTGACAAGGAAATGTAGAAAACCGCGAATGTGAAGATATATTTACTTTGCTTTTCAATAAATCCAGAGACACCTTGCTTAGGATTTGGCTTATTTTGCCCATGTTGTTTCCACTGAAAATAGCATCGTTTAAATTACATTTAGTAACAATTAATGTGAAACACAATATGTGAAAATGTGTTATTAAACTAATAAAATATTTTCTCTACATCATGCAAAACATGCATTTGCTTGAACTTTTTCTCTTAATGTTAGTGCACATTTTCTATTTAACTTAACATATAAAATAAATAAATAAATAAATAATACAATATAAAATTCACCATACCTTTTGCACAGGCCACATTTTATGTCCCTCAATATCCTATATTCAGCAGAAAAACTGTCCATTAAAGACTAAACTGTGCAGTCTTTTTGTATGTACCTTTGCAAAAACCTGTATACCCAAAAATCCACTGCCAGGACCTAAAAGTGCATCCTTTACTGTGCATCACAACATCCAGTTAAGCAGAACCAGTTAAGCATGCACCCTGCTGTTATCAGGAGTCAGACTGAGTTGAGTGTAACCTTACAAGTCCCTGTTATATCTGTTTTTACAAGTGCTGATGATCAATATTTCTATGCTGATAATATCCACTAATATTCTCATAAAAGCTTAGTGTTATATAAGTTATCAAGATCATTTTATATCGTCCACCCCAACCAGATTTCAGGCTAAAATGGGCCTTTATTAAGACCTCTGTTTTGTTGAGTTGATAAAGACTATTATCATAAGCCAGAGGCTAAGAGATCACTATCCCTGCTTCATGATCCTATTGATGGATTAGCAGCCAAATGTCATGAGCAAGACTCAGTCAACTGGCCCTTCTACAGATTATTAAGGAGCTGCTAACCTCCCTAAGCTCATGGCTTAGTCTGCTTTAGTCATGAACCAATCTGTGGAAGGAAGCAAAGAGAGAGAGAGAGAGAGAGAGAGAGAGAGAGAGAAGAAAAGAGGGGAATAGACAGCGATGACCAAAATAAAAGGTGAACCTTGACATGAAAAGTCAAAAGCGTGATCTGCTCTTTCCGATGCTTTGTACACATCTACTAGTTGAACACAAATCATCTAGAACAAGGCAATGGCGTCTGAAATGTCTGTTCATGTGTAAAGGCTGCACTCTGAAACAGACATTATGTAAAGAAGTGCCTGGGTTGAGGGAACTTGTCTACATGGCATTGTGCACAAGTAAGTTTGAAGTAAACTTCCAGAGACACGATCAGTCAGCAGGACTGTATTGTGTTGCATCCAAATCCTTGTTGACAGAGAGATTACTAAAGTCAGTGGTAAGGTTAAAGGTTAAGCCTTTAGTTGCTAAACAGCAGTCAGGATAAAAAAATCCTTTGTGTACTACAATTAAAACATCAGTACCCCCTCTAGTGGCTCTTGAATGCAAGCACGTTTCTTTCAGCAGGACAGTTCTATGCTAAAGTTAACAACGGTGATATGTTCACTTAGAAAAACAACAAAACATCCCATTTGACCAGGGATGTTCAAACTTTTGACTGTATCTGCCAGTCAGAAAAAAAATTTAAATCAAAATGCAACACTGGCAAGTTACCATGACAACATAAAAACTTTATTGGCCATGCTGTTTGCAGATACTGCAGAGTTTTTGAAACAAGGCAACAATGAATACTGTAGAAATGTTTATGCTGACACAAACATATGTGGACTTAAGATTTTTTTTTTATTTCAGTCTCTTAAAAGTTTATAACAACTTCTGGATAATAAACATAAAAAACAGTATCTGAAATACACATTCTTACACCTATGATGACTCAAATTCAAAAAAGATTTGAAAACAGTCAAAGGAATCATTGTTTCTCTCGTTCGCCATATGTACAATATAAACCACACTGTGGTGCACGGTGACATAAGACCCAGTAGAAACTAAACAAACTCACATTACTAATATTCTACTGATTTTAACAAAGCGTGGTTAACTTATATCTGGATTAGAACAGTAATGCGTGCTTGATCAGGTGTTTAAAAACTCAGTGGGCTTCTAAAACTGGGGAGGAGGCTTTCAAGAAAAATTCTGTCCACTCATATTCAGTAGTTTGTATAGGTACCTGATGATGAGAATGAATTATGATAAGAAAAAATACACAGCCAATTCAAGCTTAGTTACATATATATATATATATATTTGTATAAATATATATATAATAAAATACTGTTTCATTTGAAGCATGTTTACTTTGTACAAATATTTGTGTAAGTGAACAAGTGAGCTAGCATGTGAGTTATTGCGTAAGTAAATGAACACGAGCCAAAGAACCCAAAAATTCATTATAAAGTACCACTTAATGTTTTACACTAAAAAGGTGTTTTACACAATATACACATTTTATTACTTACAAAAAGAGATAAAAGTTCTATAGTTAAAATTCTTGGATATTCAGTGTTAGTACCACCAAGAAGAGGGAAAAAGAAAAGAGTGACGGAAAAGAATGAAAGAATTAAAAAAAAAAAAAAACGCAGTCGCGCTAATGTAACTGTTCAGTGCATTTTTCTCTTTGATGTTCAAAGTGCCGATTTGGTAACAAGGAGACAAATCCACTCCTGAAAGAAAAAGAAAAAAAGAGCACTTCTCTCCAACACAAAAGATTATCTGCGTACCAACATCAAAATTTGATCAGGAAAACAATTTCTTTTGAAGAAAAAAATCTCCTATACAAGAGAGAAAAGAAATGCACTTTTTATCACTCATCCGTCATAGCACCTTTCTGATTTCTTTTCCTTTTTGAGGTACTTCTTTAAAAAAGGAAAAAAAGAAAAAAGACTAGTTATTTTTTCAGTTTTTTGCTGTGTAGAGTTGAAGATAAAGCACCATTGGAATTCCACCTGTTCTCAACATAACTGTTGCAGTTGCCACGGTGATGGCTGATCCCCGGCAAGGGGCCACGTTAGTGGTAGCGTAAGCCTAAGCATCACTATGTTACGTCGTCCTCTTCATACACACAATACAGCGGCTCACGCGCGTCTGGAGGTACCCTGCTTTCAGCGTCTCTGACTGCGGCTTCCTGATAGGAGCAGATGAGGACGAGTCAATGCACAGATCCCAGTGTTAAAGGGGAACTTCACCAATTTTTCAAAATTTCTGCTTTATTCAGTCTCTGAGATGTAAACAAAGTCATATGAGATGATGCACTGTAGAGAAACTCAGCTTTCTTCAGTGTTGGCGAAAAGAACTATGGATCACAATTTCTACAATAATATATCCAAAATGACCAATGGACTGATGTGTGTTTCTTTGAACACTACTGTTTACATGCACTTTATGAACAGCTGCTCTACATACTTGCACATGTAACTTTAATTTTTTTTTTCAACTTTGCACATAAAACTACTTTTTTTACTATTGCTTTTAGTGTTATTCTTATATTTTCAATTTTTTTCTATTTTCTATTAAGATTATATTAAGATTATATTTGGTGAATGGAGGAATCTCTCCATTACAGCTGAGACTAGCTTTTCTCAAAACTATTGTAAAACAATGTCTCAGGCTTAAGGCAGCACATACAGACACCTGGATCCTATCACCACTGTGAACAACTCTAAAAAGGTTTCTCTAGAACAGAGTATTTCACATCAAACCACTCCGAATGACTTTGTTTCCATCTTAAAGACCTACTTATGCAGAAAATAATCAGTATTACAGATGAAGTTCAACAATACTCGCTTTACTGATCATCTGAAGAACTTAGTCTGTTTCTGAACATAAAGTCTACATGCCAACTTTAACCATAGACAAAAGGAAGGAACAGGTAAGAAATGCATGTGTTGGCATCAAAGTAGCATCAGATCTTACTTCTAACTTAAATATGCATTATAAATTCTGCTCCAATTACAAGTGCTGATGTAGGAGCATGTTTTCCTTGCTACCCATACTAGTATCTGCTTCGTGACACAAAACACAGCTTTATTCATCAAAGTTGCAGGTCTGGTAGGAGTGTGTGTAAATTTGAGCATTATACTTTAATAGCCTTATAAAAGCTTGTTTTATGGTTAGATAGTTATTGTCAACAACATCAATGATATCAGCAATAATAGTAGAAATAGAAGATAATGATAATGCTAATAACTGTGCATCCAGAAACCATAGTACTAAAATGGATGCATTTCTTATGTGCACACTTATATTAATAAATGCCAGGCCTATAAGGACTTTTGCTTCACACAACTGATAAACTTGACCTAGTACAGTACAATAAAACACTGCAGCCACATACGACACTGCAACATTTTTGATCAAGGAGCCTGTTTTTTTTTAAATAATCACATTACTCTACCATCTGAAAACAAAAGCTGCAACATGTTATTCATTGTCTGCTTTATTCTTTTCAATTGTTGTCAATTTTAAACCATAAACACATTTAAGGTCTGGCCAGAAGGTGAGGCAGTGCTCCTCCTACTCAACCTCAAACTCCACCTATGAGTTCATGGGTCTGCTGAATACTTGCAATAAATTAGGAGTGTGTCTGCTTCAAATAAATGGGTGCTTGTTTCTATGCAGTGAAGCTGAGTCATCAGCGGCACTTAAATTATCGCTTGTTTTTTTTTTGTTTTTTTTGTTATTATACAACAGTTTCCAGAATCAGACATGGAGTAGTTTGTGCATCATGGTTAAATGTTAACTTGGTTCTATGCAACTTTGATGAATAAGGGCTCATGAGCTGCACAGTGGCAATCAGCTTATTTTGCATCTTATTGGCTACCTGAACATTTCATTCTTGTCAACTGTGGCCAGCCAGAAGCTGTAGGAGTTGCCATAGTAGTTGCAGGTTCCGTGGCCATGGCACTCGATGAAGGGAGACGAGCGGAAATCCTCCAGACAGGAACCAGGAGAGGCCAGGGCCTGACCAGAGCCTTCTGCACCTGCACTAGTGTGCTAGAGAGAAAACAAATGGCAAATAAATATAAGATCCATCTCTGTACAGATTAACTGAACTAAAGAATTTTTTATTGATTTTTGTATAGATTTTTACTATAATAAGCTTGAATTGCATACACTTGGAATTTATTTTATTTTTTTGCAAATTACTGATATGTCTTAATAATAGATTAGTCTAAAGAGAAACATTAAGGCTTGGTATTCCCGGGCAAATACTAAGCCTATTCCTGGACTATGCACACTTCTCCGTTTCTCCTTTCAGAATACCATGTAGGTCAGGAATATGCTTGAAGCCCTATCTAGGAAACCAGTACTAAACAATGCCGGAGGTTTCCAGATTTCCAGCTTCTTAGATTTAAAAAGACAAAATCATATTTAAAGGGTGGTGAAGGATGAGAATGTGTTGCATACCATCATGAAGGAGTAGCCAATCCATAGATCGATCCAATTTTCAGGACACTCTGGCACTTGGATGGTCTGGCTATGCACTGCAATCACCATGGCTGGGGCTTCACATACAGTACATCTAAACACATTCAGTTTTGCTTACATGTAGAGCCTTCTTTAGTAAAGAGACAATAGCATAATAAGCTAATCTAGTAGCAGATTCCATTTGAGCCCAAACTTGTACTGAGGTTTGTTCAGCCCTGCATTCATACCTTAAAGGGTTAAATTCTATTACGCGTAAGTATTCAAAATGTTTGTATATTAAAATCAGGAGTCAACTAGCACTGAGTGATCGACTTTATAGCTGCAGTAAATGTAGAAAATTATATTCTGCACTGATTAAGTCTAAAATGTCACCATCATCTAGTAAATAGAGAGCAGGGTTCAAAATATAATTACATTTTAACACTTTCATGAGAGTGGTTCCAGCTATTTCAGTAACAGGCTTATGTTCCCAGGAAATATGTATACATGTGCTCAGAATGTGCCCAGAACAAAACTGATGCTTGGAACAGGAAACCAGACCCTCTCTGTAACACCTGGAAGACGTATGATACACTCTGTGTGTGATTTTCTGTAAGTGAAGCTCTTGTTACCACTCTGCACTTACCTGCTGATGAAGGGTTTGATGCTCTCTCCCTTGATGGGGGCCATACTCATGGGCATAGGCTCAGGAGTGGACAGCCAGTAGGAGTAGTCGTTCCTTGAGGCAAAATTGCACACATTGTTGATGTTGCAGAACATAAAAGGCATGGTGCTGAAACGTTTTAGACAACTCCCAGCAGTACCTGAGAGAGGAAAAGAGGGGCAGAGAATAAGCAAATCAGTAAGACAAAGAAAAAAAAAAGGGCATAGTAGGCAGTAGTTTAACAAGACATTATAGATGATTATAGTTTCTAATTGTGTTACAACACCCAGGCTTGAAGATGCACAAAAGTGGACCAGACAATTATTATTTGTCTGGATATGTTTTTTTTTAACAACTTTTTGTTAAACATTAGTCCACATTTGTAATAAGCCCTGATATGTTTAGCTTTAGAACATTCTGTTGCAGAAAGAAACGAGACGTGGCCGTGCTTGTTAAACTGATGAAGTTGTACTGCAGCCTTCTAAATATGGGGGCTTAAGAGATTCTTAAAAGTTGAGATTACATCAGTTACTGAAAAAAACACAGCACATAGCTACAGTAACAGTGGCTATTTATAGCCTGTAAACATGCAATAGCAAAATCTGCAAAACTACACCACTACAGAGAACAAAGTTAGCTTCTAACAATATTTCCGAACACAAACAGTTTAAGCACGAAATCACATTAGCATTGTCAATCGATGACAGCTACTGGGTGTGATCCAAATCAAACAATGGTATATTGCACACAATATCACAAGCCTACACTGTTGTGGAGGTCTGTAAAATGTGTAGCAGACCTGATCCTGCCTTTCTGTTTGGAATAGCATCTAGTATATGTGTGTTTGTGTGTCTGTGTGTTATGAATGTTTAGTTAATCCTAGCAAAGGATGAATTTTCAGTTCTCTCACCCAGGTCTTGGCCATGGGCTCTCTCATTGCCCTGCACATAGAGCAGAGAGTAGCCATTGTAGATAGGTGTTGTACCATCTGGGCATCTGGGCAAATCTACACTCTGGCTGTGCCGTGTGATCAGGAAGCCATGTGCAGCTGAGACAAGACCTGGAGCGCCTGGAGAACCCTGAGGGCCTTCTGCACCAGCAGGGCCCGGGAAACCCCTTTCTCCTGAGGATGGTTACAACATGGGGGGATTAGAAGAATGACAGAAATGCAATAAATTGTTGGTGATATAGATATTTATACCTTCTTCACGAGCAATGCTGGTTTGTCAGGATATGACTAAAGGCTTAATGAAACAGACCAAAACGGTCCTTCTTTAGCATGAAATACATGTAACTGCATTACAGTAAATTTGACTGATTCACTGCACATGCAAGACTGATCTATAATACAAGCATCATGACTTCATGTACGATCTAGCCCTTACCTGGCAGCCCAGGTGGTCCCCGATCTCCTTTTCTTCCAGGTATGCCACTCTCTCCTGATTGCCCCTCAGGACCTGGGTCACCGGGGGTACCAGGCTGACCTATGGAAATGATGTGAGATAAGTTACAGACTTAGGCAAACTGTCACTAGTCATGTTGCATTTACTAATATACCAACATTCATTAGGTGCTGCTTGTGACACTGACCTGGCAGTCCGGGCAGCCCTGATGGTCCTTGTGCACCTCGGACTCCTTGGAGGCCTGGGGGACCTGGCGGTCCTTGCTCACCTTTTACAACAATGGGGGATGGAGCTATACCTGGGTTACCAGGAGAGCCTAGCAAAAAATAAAAATAAATAAATAACAGAAAAACATCAGAGAAGCCATTTGGTAAGAAGTAATGATGGCTTTACAAAGAATACACAAGGGTTCACCCACCTGGAGGACCGGGGTCACCAGGCTCACCAGGGGGCCCCGTAGATCCAGGAGGACCAGACAGACCTTTAGGTCCTGCAATGGGCATACATAAAACAGATAACCTTATTAAAAAAACCTAATGCTGTAGATGGACACGGGAATTCACTGCTGTAGTTTGACATTTAGATCCGACTGACCTGGGAATCCACGAACGCCTGGAAGACCTAAATCTCCTTTAGTTCCAGGATTTCCTGGGAGGCCAGCAGGGCCCTGTCCGGAAACAGAAGCCAAATGTTACTTAATTCATGTCAGCCTGCAGTATTTTTAGAGATAACTACTACTGAAACCCTATCAAAATTAAGTTATAAAACTTAACTTAGTCAGTTTTACAAAGTCAATAGCCTCATCCCCACTAAACATTTATCCAGTATCCTTTATACTCATCCTGTAACTCACTGGTGAGCCTGGAAACCCAGTGTCTCCTTTCTCTCCAGGTAAGCCAGGTGATCCAGGAACTCCTTGAAAGCCTTTCTCACCCTTCTGCCCTCCACTTCCTGGAAATCCACGGGGACCCTCTGGGCCAGGAGAACCTTTACAGGCATCATGATAGAATTGGCGTTTAACCTTCTGCTCAAAATTAAATGGCACTAATGACCTGTTTTAGTTTCATGTCAGAACGTCTACAAGTGCCATAACTTGCAGGCACGCAGACAAATGATCAAAATCATACAAACTACATTTTCGTGTTTGATTGCATATGTCTGTATTGGTCTGTGTGAGTAAATATATGTGTTTCTGTCAGTTAGTGGTGTTTGGCAGATCGTGGTTAATGAGTGCTTTATAAACCTCGTCCTTAAAAGAAAGAAAGTCCAAACATTAACACAATGAATGTATGTCCATGCCACATCCCAGACTCTAATATGATAAAACTGTGTTTTTAAAAATAAAAAAGTGCAGAGAACCATAATGTTGGACATCAAATCAAGGAATCTAACCTGGAGGACCTATATTGGTTTCAAAGGTCAACAGGTTCCCAAAATTCCAGAGAGAGACAGAACCCGGCAGCAAAATGCAGATTTAAAACAAGGAGGAGCAAAAGAGCAAAGGTTAGCGTTGCAACATAACAAAAGTGGAATTCCACTGATTTTTCTAAATTTCTGCAAAATTAAAGATCAAAAATGTATACAAAGTCATTCAGAATGATTTAATGTGAAATGCTCCTTCCTATAGAATTGTTCATAGTGATGGTGATAGGAACCAGACATATCAAGGGTTTAATGCCTCTATAAGTGTCATGGTTGGCTCCTCCCACTACTCCATGTGCTTTTTCTGTTTACTTTCTGATCCATGTTCAGTCCAGCCCCCTTGTTGTCTGACTCCACCCCTGATTGTTACCACCTGTTTCCCACCTGACCCTCATTAGCCCTCTTATATTTAAGCCCTGTGTTTTCCTTAGTCTAGGGCTGGTCTTTATGTAACATGGAGCGAGGAGGCAGACGCATGTGCTGAGATAAGTGACTTTTATTAAGGGCAAATCCAGGGTCATATAGCCGACATGAAGAGCAGGAGGGACAGACATAACAAATATGAACACAGAACTCCAAACAGCATAAACATAAAGCAAACAGAACAATCAAACAGTACAAAGACCAGCGAAAACAAAGGGCAAACACAGAGATAACAAGGGAAGCACGTGGAATAACACGTGGAAGATCAAAACAAAGGGGCACATGGATGATCAGAAAGTAAACAGAAAAGGCACATGTTGTACTGGTTTCTATCATCTGAATTATGCAGAAAATTAGAAAAATCAGCTCCATCATTTGGGGTAAACACAAACTGCAAAAAAGAGAGAATTTTTGTTTTGCCTCCACTGAATTGCCTCCAACTTCTTTCACATGAACATTCAAAGTAATCAAACATCACACTCATTTTACATGGAGATTCAGTTAATACATGTTCCTCAAGAGTGGTTTAAATCTAGCTGTACTCCAGATACAAAAACTGAAGAAAAACCCTAAAACATTGACATTCCGAACCACAAATAATTGTCTACACATAAAACAAATTGACTGATTAAAGTCCTGTTATTACACAAAATGTGGGTTGAGATTCCTTAAATTGTTTCCACAGCTCATCTCATGGCAACACCTGAATCAAACTTGTGTAATAGCAAATCAACAAAGTTCCTAGCATGATCTAATGCAGCGATAAGGCTAAAAATTTAATAAAAAAATGGGGTGCAATTGCAGAACAGAGGTCACCAATCTTATCCATGAAGGGCTGGTGTGACTGCACGTTTTCATTCTACTGAAGAAGGAGCACAATTGATTCCTCTCAGTCTTCAAACAACTGATGAGTTATGTGAGGTGTGCTCCTCCTTTGTTGAAATGAAAACCTGCAGCCATATCGGCCCTTTGCAGTGACCCCTGCCATGATCAATTAAGTTATTTGACATGCATGCAAGAAAAATTTATCAATTTATCTCAACATCTTCCTGAAAAAAGAAGGTAAGTATCCAATCATGTTCTGTATATAACAGCAGGAAAGGTTAGTGCTAGACAAAAATGGCTAGACATAAGTCCTGTATTATTTCCACATCAAAAAAACATCAAAAATCAAAGAATTTGTATACACTGAAGAATCTGACCTGCCAGGCCTGTCACCACCAGGAGTCATCAGGATGGAGTGAAGACATGCCGCAGGAAAAAGGTACATGTCATACCCAGAGTGCATCTGAGTATATATTTAGCCAGACACATACTACCCAAAACTGGGCTCTTTTTAGGCTCATTTTTTAGGGTCATTCAACTATTGCAGAAGCAAATTTTCAAGCCATGAAATCGAACACTAGAAGGTTGATGTCTGGGCACTCTTTGTTCTATTAATAATTAACCAACAAAAATGATGAAATGTCTTTTGACTAATGCAGCTAAAAAGAGATTTTTAGTTATATTATGTAAGAAAAACTACGTCACAGTAGTGACTTCACAGATGTTGATGGATTATTATTATATTAAAAAATTTTGATGCTTGTTTTTCAGTTAAATCATAAAAACGCACTTAAATTATTGTTTAAAGTATGTTAACTTTATTTTAATTGTATACAAGATTTGTTTTGGTTACTTTATAAATGTTTTATAAAGATTTTCTTGTCCCAAGATTTTTTTAGAAAACCACATACTTCAGAACAAGAAAGACTAACTCTAAGAGAGTTAGCAGAAAAGTGAAATAACTGTGATGTATTTTATCCGCGTTCGTCTGCGATTCTGTCCGCATCACAAACTGCTTTTGATTACTATAAAATTTGGCTAAAACACTGACAGCTTCATGTGTTACGAAAAGATTATCTACATAAATTGTGACTTTGAAACTAAAATGGCAGTGGACTATATTTTAGAAAAGCTCTGATTTAAGGATTTTTTTTAGTGGTATTGCAGCTTCACTGATGTTGCTCAACATAACATTTTACACTTGGATTATATATCAGCATTTGCACCCTGTTTGCCACTGCAGTGGTAGAAGGACCTGTTTATTAACAGTTTTATGTACTTTCATAAAAAATAAAGATATTTTATCCAAAACTGTTTTGACAGGGAACCAATCTATCCATTAGAGCCCATTAGAGCCCATGAAGTTTAATATTTTAAGTCTACTTCTTATCAGATCACATCAAACCATTATTCTAGTTCATTTTGAATGATGGAGCCCATATTGGACAGTTCTGTGATGACTTTAAATTTCTTAAACATTACAACACAAAACACAGTTCCCATGCAGGTGAGCACACAAACATACATATGCAACAGTTGACATCACATAATTGGTGATCCTGTTTTTAAACGACGAATTTCAGTGTTACAACAGACAGAGACAAAACCCTGTAGAGGCACCATGGAGCTTTCATTCCCCAACAGCAAAGAGGGGGGGAGGGAGTGAGGACACATAAGGAGGGATGGATGAACAAATACACAGAACAAGTAAACAAATAAACAAAAGCGGACACCGTGGATCAATCCATGCTTATCGGGCTGTGGTCAGGCTTCTGTAAAACACACTGGTGCGTGCAAACCCCTCAACCTCACATACATTTCTGAAATCCACAAATAATGAGTATGTGTGCACTGGAATGAGTGGAAAGTTGTGTAATTGTGCAGGACTCTTTGATTTTGTGCTCTCTTTGTTTTGTGTGCAGTGACATGGACGCAAAACACTTTGTGCTGATTTGTGCAACATTCCATGCAAATCAATGACATGATTAAATACATTCAAGAATGCCACTCTACTGTCTGGTTCAATTTATCCAACTAAACTGTTAATTAAAATACTGTAATTTTTAAGGATTTTTGAAGCTCAAATCTACGGTGAGCAATATCTACAGCAAATGCAGAAAACACTTTCGTCAAAATGATTATGTGAGCGCTGCATTTTACAAATGCGCTTCAAATTTATAGACTCAGAAACCACTTTCATCAAAATGACAACACTGACTCTACGTTATATAAACACACTACAAATACAGCAAACACATGCAACTTCAGATTTGATAAGTAAATCACAACACAACAGAGGTGTTTCCGGAGGACACTGAAAGAGGACGCTGCCATTCAGACTTTTCAATTCCTTGCAGCCTAAACATTCAATGTTAACTTTTACTTGAGCAGACTACTACTATCACTGTATCGTAATGGGAATTAGCTGTACAGCGTAACTGTAAAAGTTAAAATATTACTACCAGAGAACTACCAAAGCACAGCTATGACATGTCAGATAGCAATCTAGCCAGCCATATTAACCATGAACTTGGGATGTGAGTGTCCGCAGTTTTATATACTTCTGTCAGTAATTTTCCATCATAGATATTCCATCCACTTTGAGTCTTCCAGTAACATTTCCATTGTTTTGTAGCTCACTTCCATTGCGTTATGACTGGCTTTTGCAGCGTTTCTGAAGTTGCATGTGTTTTCTTAATTTGCAATGTGTTTGTGAAATGTAGTTCAGGTATAGTTATTTTGATGAATGTGTCTTCTGTGTCTGCATCTCATTTATGACTTTGTAAAGTGTTTTTAATTGTACTTGTTGGCCACCGTACACATCTGTCACCAGAAGTATATAAAAAGGTTTACTACTGGGAGAACCAGACTGCAGAGACAATTGACAAGGACCACCCTGCTCCTTGAGAGTTACAGAACACTCCAGGAGCAGGACTGCAAATTCCAGAATGTGTAAATTATATAATAGGACAACTTACCTTGTCTTCCAGGTAGACCAGGAGGACCTGGACTACCTTTAGCTCCCTGCAGGGACTGACCAGGAGGACCAGGAGGCCCCTGACCACCAGGAAGGCCCTGTGGGCCAGGGAATCCTGCCTCTCCCTTTAATCCTGGGTATCCAGGGGCACCAGGCAGTCCAGGTAAGCCAGGGTCTCCTTTTGAACCTGTATTATAATAGAAAGCCTTAGTGAACTAAATTATACACCTTTGTTAATATCAATCTCTTGAGAGAAATAGACAAAAAAATCATGGTTCACTGGTGATAAATCTACAGTTTAGTTTAGAACTGTGAAATGCTTTACCTGGCAACCCTGGATAACCAGGTGAACCCGGGGCTCCAATACCTGGTGGACCTAGATGGAGAAAAAACAAGAAAGGTGCAACAAAATCATGACTAGGTTACAAACAGGTAGATGCAGGCAGGATAATTAACATGTGATTTCTACATCTCAAATAGCTAAACTATTTCATGTTTTGGTGTATGAGCTACTTTGTCTTAAATTTATTATAATACAAATCTTACTATGGCAATCTTACCTGGGTCTCCCTTCACTCCAGCAGGTCCAGGAATACCGTCACGACCAGCTTGACCCTTTTCTCCAGGGAAACCAAGTGAGCCAGGTGCACCAGATTCTCCTGGCCTACCAGGTGCTCCATTTAGGCCAGGTGCTCCTGGGGCTCCATCCAAACCCTTAGGACCAGGAATACCAGGCGCACCTACAGCCAAAAGCAGCATTACACTTTTGTTATGTTGATGATATTCACTTATCTGAGAACAATGTATTATAAATTTA
This sequence comes from Pygocentrus nattereri, assembly GCF_015220715.1. Taxonomy (NCBI): domain Eukaryota; kingdom Metazoa; phylum Chordata; class Actinopteri; order Characiformes; family Serrasalmidae; genus Pygocentrus; species Pygocentrus nattereri. Next base: position 25,321,653 of record NC_051212.1, on the reverse strand, counting down.
ACCAGAGCAATGTATTGCTCTGTAATGTATTTGGTTACACAGCACCTTGTAGTCCTGGGAGGCCAAGATCACCCTTTGATCCAGGGCTACCAGGTAATCCAGGAAGACCTGGAGGCCCTTGCAAACCTTTTGGCCCTGGGGATCCAGGGAAGCCAGGTGAGCCAGGGTCACCCTGTCCACCAAGGGCAGAGAAGTAAAATACCATCAGATTCATCTTCTTTTTTATATGCACCCAATACAAGAAATTTTATGGTACTGTTCAAACACAACAGATTTTTCTTACCTTGGGCCCTGGAAGTCCTGGTTGTCCAAATCCTGGAGTGCCAGGCTCTCCTTTGGGACCGGAGAACCCTGGTGCTCCTGAAAAACCGGGCTGTCCAGGTTGTCCAGGCAAACCAGGGCTTCCTTTAGCTCCAGGAGGGCCTATCATAGAAGGGACAAACTCAGCCTGGCTTCACCATCTCAAGATGCCAACGCCTCTTAGTGTACTTTATATAGACCTGTGTTTCAGGGAAGACCTTACCAGGCAGTCCCATCTCGCCCATAATGCCTTTTAGTCCTGGGGTGCCAGGTGCTCCATGTGCTCCTGAGAGTCCAGGGTCTCCTTTTGGGCCTATGGTTAAATAGAAGATGTTTCTGAGAACTTCCTTGAATATACACACACTAATCTGGACTCTTGCAAGGGCAGAGAGAGGTTTCTTAATTCATGTGAAAGAAAAAGTTACCTGGGGGTCCAGGTAAACCAGGACGTCCATCCAGTCCAGCGGGACCTGGGTCTCCTGGGAGACCAGCAATACCTTTTGCTCCTGGAAAACCACCAAGACCTGGAAGAGGTGGGGAGTGAGGTAGAGAGAGAGAGAGAGAGACAGAGAGGGAGAGAGAGATAGAAAGAGAGAGACAGAGGGAAAGAGAGAGAGAGAGAAAGAGAGGGAGAGAGACAGAGAAAGAGACAGAGAGGGAGAGAGAGAAAGAGAGAGACAGAGAGAGGGAGAAAGAGAGGGAGAGAGAGAGACAGAGAAAGAGACAGAGGGAGAGAGAGGGAAAAAAGAGAGAGATAGAGAGAAAGAGAGAGACAGAGAGAGAGAGAGGGAGAGAAAAAGAGAGAGTGTGTGAGAGAGGGAGAGAAAGAGAGTGAGAGAGAGAGAAAGAGAGACAGAGAAAGAGATAGAGAGATAGAGAGAAAGAAAGAGAGGGAGAGAGACAGAGAAGGAGAGAGAGAGAAAGAGATAGAGAGAAGGAGAGAGACAGAGAGGGAGAGAGAGAGAAAGAGAGATAGAGAGAAGGAGAGAGAAAGAGAGAGACAGAGAGAAAGAGAGACAGAGAGAGGGAGAGAGAGGGAGAGAAAGAGAGAGAGTGAGAGGGAGAGAGAAAGAGAGGGAAAGAGAGAGAGACGGAGAAAGAGAGAGAGACGGAGAAAGAGAGAGAGATAGAGGGGAGAGAGAGACAGAGATAGACAGAGACAGAGAGACAGAGAAAGACAGAGAGAGGGAGAAAGAGAGGGAGAGAGAGAGACAGAGAAAGAGACAGAGAGGGAGAGAGAGGGAAAGAAAGAGAGAGATAGAGAGAAAGAGAGAGACAGAGAGAGAGAGGGAGAGAAAAAGAGAGAGTGTGTGAGAGAGAGAGGGAGAGAAAGAGAGAGTGAGAGAGAGAGAAAGAGAGACAGAGAAAGAGATAGAGAGATAGAGAGAAAGAAAGAGAGGGAGAGAGACAGAGAAGGAGAGAGAGAGAAAGAGATAGAGAGAAGGAGAGAGACAGAGAGGGAGAGAGAGAGAAAGAGAGATAGAGAGAAGGAGAGAGAAAGAGAGAGACAGAGAGAAAGAGAGACAGAGAGAGGGAGAGGGAGAGAGAGGGAGAGAAAGAGAGAGAGTGAGAGGGAGAGAGAAAGAGAGGGAAAGAGAGAGAGACGGAGAAAGAGAGAGAGATAGAGGGGAGAGAGAGACAGAGATAGACAGAGACAGAGAGACAGAGAAAGAGACAGAGAGGGAGAGAGAAAGAGAGAGATAGAGAGAAAGAAAGAGAGAGGGAGAGGGAGAGAAAGAGAGAGAGAGAGAGAAAGAGAGACAGAAAGAAGGAGAGAGGGAGAGAGAGAAAGAGAGGGAGAGAAAGAGAGAGGGAGAGAGAGAGATAGACAGAGAGAGATAGAGAAACAGAGAAAGAGGGAGAGAGAGATAGACAGAGAGAGAGATAGAGAGAGATAGAGAAAAATAAAGAGAGACGGAGAAAGATAGAGAGAGACGGAGAAAGAGATGGAGAAAGAGAGAGACAGCGAAAGAGAGATAGAGAGAGAGACAGAGAAAGAGAGAGAGAGAGATAGACAGAGAGAGAAAGACAGACAGAGAGAGGGGGAGACAGAGAAAAATAGAGAGATACAGAGAAAGATAGATAGAGAGAGAAAGAGAGGGACAGAGAGAAAGAGAGAGACAGAGAGAGAGGGAGAGGGGGAGAGGGAGGGAGGGAGGGAGGGAGAGACTTTTGATTATGAACAGGTAAATAGTGAAAACTTGATATCCAAAACATATGATCAAATACTGACGTCTTAATGAGCCTGTTTGCAGCTTGCATTAATATGTGTTTTGTGTCTGTGTCATTTCAGGATAAACACTGACTGGATTCCATTTACACTTTTTACTAAAATGTGTCTCCGGTTTGAGCAGATGAGATCTGCTTTAACCTTTTATGCATAAAAAGCATGTCAACAGAGAGGTCATTTCTGTTTGGACAAAAGTGGCCTGGGTGCACTCATTGGCCCAGAGTATATGAAGACACTTGGTCTGGGGTTATGTAGTTATATAGAGATATGAAAACACAGTCTGTTTAAACTAGTGTTAAATGTCAAGATCAGTCTCTGACCACTTCTGAATGTAGTTTGAGTCAATCGTAATCTGCTCACAATGTGTCCTGGGAGTGTTTACACTTTTCATGTGGCCAAGCAAAATCTGAATGTGATCTGATCACCATTTCATGTTCTTGCTTCTGCGTGAGTTTAGAAAGTAGAGGGAAAAGGGTGCATATGCAGTGCTAACTGTAATCTACTGTCTATACTGACTGTACAAGAAAATTGCAGGCAAATGTCAAGTAAAATCATTTGCAGTCACCCACACTAATACCTGGCTTTGACCAAGGAAATTATTGGATATGGACTGAGATTTGAATCTTTGTGTTTCAGGATACCTTGCATTTGCCACACAGTTTTACTTGAGCTCTGGCCACTCACCTGGAGGTCCTGGTTCTCCCTTGGCTCCTTTTGGCAAATTTTCAGGACTGATGAAGCCAGGAGGACCTGGTATACCTGCATCACCTTTGTCTCCCTTTGTTCCTGGAATACCTGGACTCCCTGGCTGTCCTTGGAAACCATCATCACCTTAAATTACAGACAAATCATGTGAACCAGGGGTAAACTTTGGATTATGGCTTTTAAGAGTTGGTAATAGAATAAGATATACCTTTCGGTCCAGGGAAGCCTGGGACACCAGGGTTGCCAGGGTTACCGGCAGGTCCTGGAGCACCCATTACGCCCATGTCTCCCTTTGAACCTTTAGTTATGGGTGATGGTTAGAGATTTTAGGGCTTACAGCAATTTAATATTGGCTACAAGTGATATAAATGTGCTATTACAAAGTAAGAGATATAAAAAAAAACAAGATAGCAAATAAACAAATAAATGTGTACACTGTGGATCAATCCATGCTTATCAGGTCCTGGTCAGGCTTCTGTAAAACTCACTGACTGGTGCGTGCAAACCTTTCAACTTCACATACATTTCTGGAATCAACAAATAATGAGGAGAAAGGGGTGGCAGAAAGGCATGCATGCACTGGAATTAGTCGGAAGTCCTCTTTTCCACTTGACCTTGAACAATGAACCTATAAGGAAAAACTTTTTAGATGAGATGGTAAACAGTTCCAGGCTTATTTATGTATTACCAGGGAAACCAGGTTGTCCATCTTGGCCAGAAGGGCCAGGGCTTCCAGGGGGACCAGGGGTGCCTGGGAGACCAGGGAATCCAGGATTTCCTTGGTCGCCAGTCAGGCCTGGGATGCCCACACCTGGGGGGCCAGTATCTCCTTTATCACCTTTCACACCAGGGAAACCTGTGGTGAAGAGAGGGGCACTGAAACTGACAGCATTTCATGTATATTCACAATAAGGATAGCTAGACAGATCAACTACATGTGACCCAAAAAATAAATGTGATGCAAGTAGTTGGTATTTGTAGTTGGTGATGTAAGCAGGTGGTATGTTTCCCCAGGTCTTACCAGCCTTGCTGCACTCTTCATTTGCAGCCTATGAAGGGCTACTGTGGAGGGCACTTATTTTCTTACACACTTACCAGGAGGACCCACAGGTCCAGGAAGTCCAGGGGGGCCAGGGAGACCCGGTAAACCAAATCCTGGTTGGCCTGGAGGGCCAGGGGGGCCCCGTGCACCAGGAAGCCCAGGATCACCTGTGGCAAAAAAGTAAGGTTGTCAATAAAGCTTTATGTGTTTTTCCATATTTATGATATCTCCTTAACTTTGAGAAAGACTAAAACACTGAGATTACTACAGGTATATAATGTAAAAACCGAGCTAGTGTTTGGTCACAGTTTATTTTGTATTGTACCTTTAGATCCAGGAAGGCCATCAACACCTGGTCGGCCAGGGCCACCAGTGCTTCCAGGGAAACCAGAATCACCTTTAGGCCCAGATGAGCCTTTAAAGCCTTTGAGACCTGTGGGCCCCTGAGGGCCAGGGATTCCAAAGCCAGGTTCTCCCTGTGTGCACACAGTTAGTATTTTTGAGGCTTCGCTCAAAAAAATTTGTCTCTGACTTAAATTAGGGATGCAAGACTTAGAGAAAATTCTTACTTTAATTAAATCTTATTTTAAAGTCTTATTAATAACTATTAATAATTAATTAGTGACAGTTGGCAGTGTCTAAATCACTGAAATATATAGTTGCAGTAAATTCTAGGTAAATACCAGGTAAGTGTACTTTCAAATGATGTCCTGCGTGATTTGTTTCCTAAGATTGATCAGTTAACTCATCTTTTTGCTAACTGATAACTGTATGTAATTAGTTTTCTTTATTGTTCACAGTTTTCCTTTCACAGATGCTCACCTTTGCCCCGGAAAGTCCAGGCTGACCAGGCAGTCCATCCACACCTGGTGGTCCAGGGAGGCCAGGGCTACCAGGATTGCCAGCAATACCTGGGAATCCTGGGAAGTGTGTTTAATAGCGTTAATGGTATGTACAAGAGCTCATACTGGATGTCTGGACTGGCTGAACTTATGAGTCTATAGTTAAACTTTGATTTCCTCTTTCATTATTCCTAGCCCTATATCTAACTAATTGTACACTTCCAGTTACGGTGCATTCTAACTTACTGTTAAAAGCAGCTTTATTGGGCTCTCAAAGCTTACCTTTAGCTCCTGGGGGTCCTGGCAAGCCTATACCCGGAAGACCAGGTTCTCCTTTTGGTCCAGGTAACCCTGGGAAACCAGGCTGTCCAGTTGGACCTGGGTTTCCTGTACAAACAAAGAAATAATATTCAATTAACAGACACATCCAACCTTGTTCTGTTACACCATCAGGTCGATATGTTTGTGGTTATGTAATTTTAGATTTTTTTCTTTTCTTATGGGTTTATGCATAATTCTCAGTTTTTCAATGTTTATTATTAAGAAATACTTTGCAATTTCATTACATTTAAAACAACATTGAAATGTTCCAAATCTAATTACTGCATCAAAACATTTAGAGTAGGCCTTTTTTACAACAAAGAAATATAGCCAAAAAAGTCACAGATCATAACAATGTTTATTAAGAATTAATTACGATAGATTAGATACGTTTAAGGTACCCATTGATGTCTCTGTGATACTGAGAAAATTTTTCACTCAATTTTAACATTACCTGTCAAAAACACAGGTGACATCAGCAAATCTTAATATTCCATATAAAGCCTTTAGCCTCTACTGTACAAATGGTAAAATGAAACACTAGAGAGGGAACTAACCAATTGTTTTTTTTTTTTAATACTCACTGCACGTTTTATTTATAGCAAAGAGAAAAATGTTAGCTAACGTTTATGGTGGCCACTGAGTATACAATTTTGTTTAATGCTATTAATGTTGTCAAATTTCAGTCAAATTTTCCATTTATGTCAAAGCAAGTGGACCTGCTCATCTCTGTAAATTCAGCATTTTAAAATAGGAAATAATGTCTGTATAATGGACTGTATAATTTTCAATAAATCTTGTATATTAATTTTAGTAGTTTTGAAACTTAAAATAGTGCATTTCACTGGTTCCTCAAATTAAAGAGAGGTTTTAAATCTTTGACTATTTACCTGGATTTCCTGGTGGACCAGGCTCTCCATCACGTCCAGGGGGTCCAGCTGCACCTTTCTCAGAGATAGACTCACCTGGTTGACCTTTCGGACCTACCAGATGATGACAAAGATGATCATGTCACTGTGATGATGCAAAAGTGAGTCAGCACAACTAAAAATCAAGCAGGTCATATTTTCTTTTTTTGTGCCAGAAAAAAATATTTACTATACTTTCAAATCCAGCTTCTTGGTTGCGCCCTGAATCTTATCTCACCTGGTGGTCCAGGAACTCCTGGTCTTCCTGAAACTCCTTGGATTCCTTTCTCTCCTGGTTGCCCCTGAGGTCCAAATCCAGGGGATCCTGCGGGGCCTCTGTCTCCTGGAAGACCCTGGGCACCTGGCTCACCTGGAGGGCCACGTTCACCTTTAATCTGTAGAGAACCCTGATGGGGACAAACAAGGAAGGATGCTCACACCTAAAAGTACAATAACATTTTTTTCAACCAACAGATGACCAATATAAACTACTACAAAAGTCATAAAAATCACAGATCACAGTCCTGACCTACAGAAGATTTATGTATCTTTTGGATACAATAAAAAAAAGAATTATTTCATTGTACATATTAAGATAAAAGTACCTGCTGTTGATCCAGTAATACTGGGGGAGTATTAAGTCTTGACATTTATTGACAAAAACACAGATGGCATGAGCTAATCTTAATATTCCATTTAAAGCTTTTATCCTTTACTGTACGAATGGTGAAATGGAACTCAGGACACAATTGTCCACACTGCATTATTTTTGTAAATGATAGATTTATACAAAATGGACTCCTTGTTCCTAGTAAAGAGAGGACTGTGGGATAATGTTATTGGAGTTATTGAATATTATTTTGCTTCAGGCAGGATTATTTTGTAGCAGCACATTTCTCTACAACACACAAAGACAATGTATCATGGCTGGCTGCATTCCTGTCAAAGTATATGGATCGTCATCCCACTGAATGATGGAACTTACGAGACTCTGGAAAGAGGGAGTGCAGCAGTGTAGTGCGATAAAAAATGAAGTCACAAAAATGTTTACTGCTGCTCATTGGGGTTATTACAGTTGATGAAAAATATTACTAAAACAAAAACTAGCAGTGAAAATATACACTTCTTAACTGTAATAAAAATGTAATATTTTTTTTCAATTACATGAATGCCCACTGCATCACGAACAAAAACAAAATAGTATCATGTAGAAAAGTATGTCAAAACATAAATAAAGGTCTGGAAATATTTGAGTAAATATTGCAGTCTAGCTGAGCATAATCTACTGCTGCGCTAATTTAGCATTACTGAAATGACAAAAATAGTTGTAAATAAAAGACAGGGTCCAATGACAGGGTGCAGTTTCCAAGAGAGCACTGGCCATTACCCAAAAACCAAACTGAAATAAAGCTGAAAATTACAGAACTGAAAGTTACAAAACTGAAACTAAAGCTATAAATGCAAAAAGTCAAAAGTAAATAAAGCTAAACTCAAATTTAAAACAAAACAAAAAAACAATTAAATTTAAAAATTATGAAAATGACAAAACTATAATAACCTTGCTACTTCTCATATAGCAAAAACACTGAAGGTAACTGCTGGATTTTACTGCAATCCTGCACCAAGAATTATATATGGATCTGTATCTCTCAAATAGATGTGTGTTATAGCCTAGGGCAAATGTAAATCTGTAATATGTCATTGTGAACTTGTTGGACATTGTTCAAGAAATTTTTTATATTTTTTCAGCTCTCATCCTCGTCCCCAGTACTTTTCAATGCAAAGATACATCCATGTCTACAGCTGTTTCTCAAGAGTAAGACGAACCTTGTTATCAGAATCGGTATATCAGTATATTATTTTCAACAGATTCATCTCAGTAACTAGTTCTGCTAATGCAGACAACTGGTGTTATTATCTATAAAACAAAGAAATAATCAAATAAAAAAGCACACTTTTTTCAAAGGATGTTTATAATGTACTGCTCTGATCAGTAGACATAAATACAGATACTCACTGGTCCTCCTTTTGGACCAGGTGATCCGGGATAGCCATCACGACCAGGTCTTCCTTCAAGCCCAGGCAGACCGGGAGGCCCAGGGAAGCCTGTGTCTCCCTTCTGTCCCTTCATACCATCAACAATGATAGCATCACCGGGATCACCTTTCTCACCAGGTTCTCCAGGTATACCCTGCAGTCCTGGTGAACCCTGAGGAGAAACATGAGCGTATATGAACTGGGCCAGCTCTAGTACACAATTTAGACGATATAAAGAACAGTCATGCATGACTTTTCTGGAGTTAAATCAGATTCTCGTCTTATGTTTTGTCAAAGATGATACCAGAGTCATTGATTAAGGAATGAAGCAGAGATATATCTATTTTAAACCCTACTGATCATAGTGACATGATGAAAAAACTTACACAGCATTAGCACAAACTTTCCACCTCAAACTAGATTTGCCTCAGATGAAATCTAGCCAGCATCATGAAACATACTGTTGTTATCCAAAAAAAAAAAACCCTCGATCTGTCCTTTACATGCCAAATTTCATGATGAATCGACCAACAGAAATGGTCCAAAATTACTTCTTGTTACACCTACACTTGACACTTTTTTCAGACAGTGTTCAAACAATCAGATAGCATGAAAAATGTTTACAGTTGACTTGGATAGTCAACATATCTTGCCATCCTGTTTCACATAATAAAGCAAAATTTACTACAACTGAATCTAAAAAAAATTAAATACTGATCCTTCACACGATACTCAAAGGCAGCTGCTCTAGCTTTGTATGACAAACCTGAAGTACAAAATCTGCATGTGATCTTAGAGTCTAAGCTCTGGTTTATCCCGCATGTTTCAAGCAGAACTGATTGATGTATTGCTCTTCTTACAGAGCTCCCTAAGAAAACAAGACATTCTGTACAACTTGTACAAAATGCAGTAGAATGGCTTCTAACAAAAACAAAAAAAGAGATCATATCACTCCTGTTTTTAAAGAACTGCACAGACTGGCTGCATTGTTCAGGATAAATTTTAAAATGTTTTTACATGTTTATTAAGGCTCTAAATGACCTAGCACCCATTTATTGGTGCATTTAGCACCCATCTATGTTGCTATTATTAATTATTATTCTTAAAGTTAGACTATGTGTTGCAGTTTGAGAAGGACCAGACTGACCTACTACGAGAATATGAAGTGCTTGCTTTTCTGTAGCTTGCGTGTGAGTGCAGACCGGTGCAGTGTAAAGTAAAATACTCAATATTGAAGATGTTTTGTGACCAGGTGCTTATGGCTCACAATTAAATAAACTCATGCTGCTCAAACTCAAACTCTTTTCTGAATTTTGTCTCCGTCAAGCCAATTGCAATTAAACAAACACAAGTCAAGCGCCGACCCCAACACCCAAACATGTTAAAGCATCTAGCTTTTTAGAGCTTACTTCTCATCACTATTAAAGAACACAGTAACGAGTTTCTCATTGTTTTCCATAGCAGCATGACCTTATAAAGATAGATATATATAAAGTAACAACACTCACTGGTGGGCCCACGAGGCCAGGGTTGCCTGGGTATCCTCTCTCTCCCTTAGGGCCAGGTATACCAGGATTACCTGTAACAAACACATCAAAACATTCAGCATCAATTTGAGTTCAATCTGCAGTTCTTGTTTTAGCTGGGTAAACAGTTCTTAAAGCTTTCCTATATGTGATTGATGTGTTAACTTATTTTCATGCAGGAAAATCAACAAAAACATGTAATCTGACCAGGGGCACCAAAATAACTGCAAATGACTGTATGCATAACAGAAATACTGTGATGTCAAAAATGACCCATTTTGGCTATGTAGCCTAAGTGCAATCCTCCACTACAAAACAAAAGAGATCATAAGGGACAAATGATTCTTGCCTGGAATTCCAGGAAGTCCAGGAGGGCCCTGTGGTCCTGGGACAGGGTTTCCATTTAACAAACAATTCACACATGTGTCTCCTTTTTCACCTGAAAGATCAAATCAAGTACATGTAATGAAGTTGTTTTAAGCTTGTGAAATATGTGCACCTTTCCATTTCTATCTTAAAGAACTGGCGCACCTTTCTGGCCTATCTCCCCTGGGAAACCAGGGTCCCCCTGAAGACCTTGAAGGCCCGGTAGACCCGGTTGACAGGTCCCATCGCCACTGGATATTCCAGGGGGTCCGGGAGGTCCTGGTGGTCCTTTCAAGCCCTGCAGACCAGGTCTTCCAGGTGGACCTGGTAAAGAGACTCCAGACTGTCCTTCATCTCCCTTCTGCCCTCTCTCTCCAGGGAAACCAGGGGGACCAGGTCCGCCAGAACGGCCAATTCCTATGAGATAATGCAAAGTTTATGAACACAAACACAGACATATTCATGATGCCAGTACTATAGAAAATGTAATAAATTACATCAGTTAATTTGGGCAGAAATTTGTCTCTCACCTGCAGCACCTGGCTGACCGGGTGGTCCTGTGATACCTGGGAGTGGTCAAAAAAAAAGCTTTCAGATTGTATAAAAGAGAGATTTAGGCTGTTTTCATGCATAGCTAATGTTTATTAGAATACATTTATACTACCTGTAGAAGTCTACCTGTATCACAGTCAAAGCAACAAAAATAAACTTTACTTGACTGCTTTGATTGATTTCTATGGCAGTTTTAATCAAATCAGGACACTGATACCTGATCACACCAATCAAAATAGGTTCTGTGGCTATTATAAACAGCAGAGTCTTTCAAGAGTTAAGTGCACAGCCAGAAAAAGTGGAACGCATGCTCTGTTATTGGGTTCCCTGGTTTTGATGCAGAACATCTTAAAAAATGCCTCAAGCAACAAACTGAAAAAGGGATCACTGGCAACACCCTTGATTTTTAGTGGATCATGGTCCAGTGGTCTGCATCCAAGAGGACAGTGTGATAGTGCCCATAAGGTCCAAAGGCAAAATCAAAACTACCTCTATGAGATGTTTTATGGTACTGTAAACTAATACACATAAATACAGTCTATATATATACAGTAGGGACTGGGGCAACATATGCTTTAAAAGTATATTCTGGAGACTTATACCTTGTGGTCCTCTTTCTCCTTTTCTCCCAGGAGCTCCAGGGGGACCGAGGTCTCCTTTGGGTCCTTCATGACCCCCATTTCCATTTAGGCTATTGATCACCTAAATGAACAATAGGACAAGAGGTGAGATCTGATCCTATTTCATTTCCAATTAGAACTTTACAAAGAATAAGAAACAGCAGTGAACATGCACCAGTATGGCTTCTATAGCATCTGTTTACATAAATGACTTTACTAAAAGGTAGCTCTTCAGTAGCTGTAGTTTTGATAGTGAAATGTTTTCTGTTCTTGTTTGATATAGAATTTCAACTGCTCAACAGTTCAGGGTCACCTTTCGGGCAACTGGACCTTCACAAGTTTTACTGCAAAAAATGTCAGAAAACTACACAGAAATACACCAGTGAATTTATGACATACCCTGCCTGGAGGTCCAGGAAGGCCTCGCTCACCTTTATCACCCTAAGAGAGAATGACCGTCAGTACTCAATAGCGTAATTACACAGACCACAGTACTACTTACTACAGCAAAAAAGTAAAAGCCTCATAACACAGTAGCACACTTACAGAACAGTGCACCTAATTATTACTGACACATACTTTTCAAATCATGGAATAAAAGAACCATCTGATATAAAAAAAAGAAATATATGGCCTGCATAATCTTACTCTTTCACCATCTCTTCCTGGAAAGCCAGGACTACCAGGCTCTCCTTTTGCACCCTGAAAGTGGAAGAAGAAAACCAAAAGTACTATTAGCTTTACAAGAGATTTTCCAGTCATGTGCTATAGTATGTTAACTTGATCTGAAGACATATCTCACTGGAATTCCTGGAGGACCAGGGTCACCATCTTTACCGGGCTTGCCCTATGAGAATAACAAGCAATATGGTCAGAAAACAAATTATATATGCCACAAATACAAACACACTGTCTTACTATCTATTATCCCTCACCCTCTTTCCGAATTCTCCTGGCTCTCCCTTTTCTCCTTTCTGACCGCCAGGTGAACCCTGTCAATCAAAGCCAGCCCCATCAGAGCAGATTATTTATCTGCAGTAGCTTCTCATGCACTCAAAAACATTTAGTTTGACTCTTAATATTCTTATAATACAAGAAAACAGCTTCAATTCACGTACAATACAGAATCAGAATCAAGCTTTATCAGAATCAAACTTTATTAGCCAGGTATGCTACACATACAATAAATTTGGTTTTGGTTCCAGGAGCTCACAGTGCACAGTATCAGACAGACATTCACATGTAAACAGTAAGACAAAATAAATATAAAATATAATAAGATAAAAGAAAATAAAACATGCATTCCTACCATCACTCACTCAGACAGACAGACACACACACACACACACACACACACACACACACACACACAAACACACACACACACACACACACAGAGTCATACCTGTAAACCTTACAATGTGCAAAGTATGAGTCTAAAGTTAAAATGTGCACTTGCAGAGATTAAGTATATGTTTAATATAGATTATATAAGTCATTAGGAGATGACAGAATACATACAGGTGGTCCAGGAGGGCCAGTATATCCTGGTGGTCCAGGTGGGCCACGATCACCCTAAAATTCAATTTAAAAACAGTGATTTTTAGAGACCACACTGGAAAAAGTCTTCAGACTTTTTGTGCTATTCCTGACTGTTTCTGTTTTTTTAAATGTATGCATTGTTACCAGTTACAAATAACTGACATGTGTTACCAGAAAGTTTCTGATGAAAATATGTATACATATGGAAACAAAAACAAACAATGTGTGTGTTTTATAAGCTCTACACTTGTAAAGTTAAAGTGCTTCTGTCCTAAATGTCCTGTTTCCTTGTGTATTTTTTATAGTTCCAAAGTCTACACTGTATACTGAAGAACAGAACAGGGAGCGTTAATGTTGCCACCTAGTGGCTCATGTAAAAACAGTATGCTCTTTGCTGTGGTGCCATCTGGTGGTCAAATAAAAGAACACAGTCAAGCAGTAGTACTTCCTGCAGAGGGCTGCTGAGGAGAGACCTTCTCTCAGGATTTGCAGTTTTTATAGAAAGTGCAATGAAACATCCCTAGATTAAGTGTAAAAGGTTTACATTTATGCAGGTTGCTCAACACAATAAGATCAAAGCTAAACTGATAACAGCTGTGCTGATCTTTTTCTGGCCAGCACCTAGTCCATCAAGAATAAAACCGCACTTAAGTAACACTGATATGTCCTATCATTAAAGGCCTGATCTTTTCACCTACCAGAGGTCATTTACTTTTACCTGAGTATTACATGTCTAATGCCCTGCGATGGACTGGCGACCTGTCCAGGGTGTATCCAGCCTTCCGCCTGATGACAGCTGGGATAGGCTCCAGTACCCCCCCGCGACCCTCACGGAGAGGCGGCTTGGAAAATGGATGGATGGATTACATGTCTAAATTCCTTTGCGTGCTAATACTAAGGTAGATCTCACTGCTCCCTAAGCTGAATAGCGCTTTGGAAGGGTGATAACCTAACGCATCTAAAACGCATCTTCTTGGGGAAAGAAAATACTCTCTCAGTCATAAAATGAACCTACTACTCCAAACAGGGAAAACCTGATTGACTCCAGATGCCACTTGATGATCACTTGTGGCAGAGCATCCAGGATATGACAGACCGCAAAGGCATGACCAGCTTCTCTGGTGTTTGTGATGTCTCCTTATCAAGCACACAAAATGACTTGTTGTACACTAGCAACCTGCTCTTGCCCACCAATGAAATTATGAAGACAGGAAGCTGTTGGGTCTGCTGGCAGTGGTCCTAAGGTAAATCATTTTTGAAGGATTTAAATAAATATCTTAGACATGCCTCAAATAAACCACCATAACAACATGTGCTTAAAACGTTACTGACTACTTACTAGAATACCTACAAGGCCTATCACCGGCCTGACTGACTACCGTCTTGTTACTCTACTGCAAGGATCATCAATTCCATTACTGGAGGGCCTTCAGTTTAGTGATTTATATTTTCAGAAACATTTGATCCATCTTATCAACTGAGCCCCTCCGATGAAAACACATATACTCACCATTCCACCCTATTTTAATCAGTTATTTTGTTTTGTATGTTATTTGTATGCCTTATTTACATGCGGCTCCTTCCTGTACTCCTTCATCAATGACTTTGTATGAACTGGTTGTCAACTTTCAGAGATACTGATTTTAACTTAATGTAACTACTGCCATTTTAAACACACTCTGATGACTCCTATGACATTTAATGAGCCATTTGTACTGTCTATTGTCTACTCCTGTTTAATGTTTGTTTTTGCACTGTCTTTTTTATTTTTAATATGATTATGTCTGTTTTATTTTTAATGTCTCAGAATTAAATCCAGTATATGCCCTGTTTAATGTCTGTGCTTGTTGCTTAATGTCTGTTACTGTTTAAGTAGTTTTCATGTCTCATTTAGGACTGCAGACTCAGGATAATATTTGGGTTCTATTCTGTACACATGTGCCATAGATGCAATAAAAAAGCAAACTCTGATTTAAGCATTACTATACCTTCTCTCCTCGCTGAATCACTGTGTCCAGTTGACTTGAAAACTCGCCAACCTGCCCCGGTGGCCCTGGAGGCCCCTTCAAACCAGGTTCACCCTACACACACAAACACACTGAAATTGCTGCCCAAAAGAACTCCAATTCAATCTCATTTTTTGGTAGTTGCTACTATACCTTCTCTCCTTTCGGCCCTTGGAAATTCAATCCCATATTGCCCTATACAGCAGAAGTGACATGAAAACAATAAGATCCATATTTTAAGTATGGTCATCTTTAATTTGTTCATTTAAAAGCAGTATTTGGTCAATATCCATTAGGGATGCACAATCAGAATCGGCAGATTCAAGCTTCAAACTTGCAACTGGCCAGTTGTTTATTTTTATTTTGGCACATCTGTGCTGTAATTTTATGATGTAAATAATGTGCTGTAGTTCACTCATGCTGTATTTGAGTGCTGTTGCTACACTTTTATCAAAATGTCACTGCACTTATTAATTAATTAGCACTTATAATTAGTGAGAAGCCTTTTATGTTTAATGTAGCAGTTTGATTGATACTGTTTAAATTGAGAAGTGTTTTTTCACTCAAAAATGCAAAATATCAGTTTGGTCCAATAAAGAGCAAATAATGTTGTATATGTTGCAGGTTTGGCTAAAAAAACATAGTGTAAGCATAAGAGCTTCAGTGAGCTTCAGTTAAGACTAATTGACAACTTGTCTTAAAAGAAATCGGAATCAGAATCCACACATTACACACATTGACTCTGTATAGACAGTTTATGCTCAGTTCGTGTGTAGCATACTAGTCATGTAGATAACACAAACAAATAAAAGGTGAAAACGAAGCTTACCTTAGGCCCCGGTGGGCCAGGAGGACCAGGAGGACCCTAAAATAAGTAAAGAAAATTGAATCTCATCTGTGTTTTATTGTGCTTACTTGAGAGGACACATTGCTATTGAACAAAAAGTAGTTGGATACAGACAAGCATGACTGATAAGAGTGAGAATAAGAAAAAATAATATCCTACCTGGAAACCTCTCGTGCCAACAGGACCAATAGGACCAGGTAACCCAGGAGGTCCTGGAACTCCCTAAACATGCAGCATCCCACATATGTGTGTCAGTCACATAATTCAAGTGCAAATGCAACAAATTCAAGATGCTTGGTAGATTTTATGGACACATGACTGTGATTAAGGACAGAGTTAACTCCAGAACAATGGAGGACTTGATCTGATATTCAGGCTAAAATCAGGTGAAAACGCTGGATCACGTATTGAAATAAAAAGACAAATCACATCTCATTTTGTAAGAAAGCTAAACTGTAACATATACTGAATTGCCTGTGGCACAGCATAGTATACAGTAAGGTAAGTTATGTGATAAAAGTAGCATATAAGAACAAGTAGCTAGCTTGTAGTATTGTACTAAAATAATAATTCATTTATTTTAAATACATTTTACGCTGTAAGTGATATTTCTGTGTTTTTTGTGGAAGAGTTTAATAAGACAAAAAATGCTGCTTTAAGTGGATCATGTTAGGTGAAGCACTTAAATAAAATGTCACTTTTAAAGGCTTAGCATTTTTTAAAGAAAAACATCAGAAACAGGAATTCAGTCAGAAAAAGTAAGAGGTAAAATGTGGGGTACGTACTCTGAAGCCTGGTCGGCCGGGGTCTCCAGGTTCTCCTGGCACTCCAAACTGGTCTACAGAGATGATATCACCAGGATCTCCCTGTAAAGGCAAAGACAATGAGGCTGAGATAACAACACGTGACCTGGCTGTAAGAAGCTAAGAAGCTTTTTTTCCATTTTGCTTCTAATTTGTGCAATACTGCCTCAAGGTGTTTGATAGCTGTCTATATGGCTTAATACTACAGAGGAATAGGAAGCGTTTCCTCTCTAACATATGGACATGCATTTCTAGTGAACATGTAGCATTCCTGATCAAGTACTGTTAACTATGAGTCATTTTACCTCACTGAAATGTCATATTTACATTTTGAGTATAAAATCAAGCTGATTTAAAAGCTATTGACTCATAGCCTTTTTTGCTTTCTGTAACCATGTCTGGTTGGGCATGGCTTACTACTGCATTGTGAGAAGAACTAATTAATAGAATTTGTAATTAACACGAAAAATTACTGAAAAGTTCCTGGTGTCTGACACCACAACTTGTGTAACTGTCTCATGTATTTCAGTGTACAACTTTCAGATGAAGGCTTACCTTCTCGCCTTGCAAACCAGGAGGACCCTGGGAAGGAGAGAAACAGAAAAGAGAGAAACAAAAATGGCAAAACACAATTTAAAAGACTGCACATGGACTTGAGATAAGCTTAAAGCTTATATGTGCAGGAGTGAAGTATTATCAAGAACAATGGGTATATAGCTGTTTAGGAAAGTCCCTTGAAAGGGAGTTTTACTTACTGGATGACCAGGAGCACCTGGGGTACCTGGACCTCCTGAAAGACCTCTCTCACCCTGAGCCAAACACAACAAAGTTCAAATAAATTTACAATCATTTGATACTGTGCTCAGAGTGGTTTATGTTTACCTTAATGAATGGGCTACCTGTCACTGCTACTCACTATATGACCACGGGAGTCACTGTTCGACCATATCGCCACTCACTTGAAGTTTAGAGCTTTCTACTCCTCTCTGTCCTGATTTTTAATGGAGTATTGGTGGAATTTGTTATTAACTCTGTCTCGTCTTGGTTCCTACGACACTGCCAATGAGCTGGTTCGACAATAGAATTGTAGGGCTATTTCTAACAAGAATTTTCACTGATTTCCATAATTTGATGACGCACCTTTGTGCCGTTACACCCTGCAATTCCCTTCGGACCCGGTGGGCCATCTTGTCCTGGAATACCCTGTTAGCCAAAGATAAAGGACAAAAACAGTCAGAACCACTCCAAATCAAGAAATACAGTCACATGCAAAGGCATGGGCTTTACATTTAATTGATTTTGTAAGTGAAAATAAGTTAACACATCCTCTACACATATTTGAATCCACAATTATTGAGTATTTTCTGCATTTAACATATTGTGGAAAAATAAAACATAAAACGTCACCAGTTCTAAAGTTATGGCACATTATATTTTGTGCACTAAAAAAACGTTTAAGCATTTTCCTTGTGATGTGCACAAAACATGCAAATTGATCAGGGGTGTTCAAAATTTTGCATACTGTATATGCAATTTTAGAGCACGGATCTAAAACAATTTCCAATCCAAAACAGTTTCTAAAACAATATGATAAGTGCATAGATTCCCTGTGGTGGCTTCATACTAATCAAACAAACTAACTCTAGGTTAGTCAGCTTAGATTTATCTGTGTTGTCTGAGCTATTGTTTATTACTAATCTACATACAATCACAAATCACTACCACTCACTGGAATTCCTGGTGTCCCTGGAAATCCAGGCAGCCCGGGAGGTCCCTGTAGAAAGACACACAATTAGTTTGCATGAGCAGAAGACAAATCTAGTTTTGGCTTTATGGGAAGCTGTGTGCAAAGTCTCACTCTTATTCCTTTAGGCCCAGATGGTCCAACAGGTCCATCATCACCCTAGGTGAAAATGAGGATGAGCATATCATTAATACATTCTCTTACTCACTATTAGCCTAATCAATAGTAATCATATAAAACCGAGTAATGAACAGTAACTGATCCATGATTATGAGAGGAAACTGATGAGCAATGTGATACAGAGTTGATCCCTGACCTTGTCTCCACGAGGTCCAATTGGCCCTTCTGGTCCGGGAAATCCTGGTACACCTGGCTGACCCTGCAGTCCTGGGAAACCCCTCTCACCCTGTGTCCACAAGTCAAAAACAGTATAAATGGCCATTTTTTGAGAAAGCAGGTACAATTTCAGAAAGAAAAGGGGGTGAGGGGGACCAGAACAATAAAAGGTGAAGGTGTTGAGGAAAAGGTGAGCTTTAAATTTACAATTTACAAATGCAGTCGTTGAGATGTAAATTAAAGTCAGCCAGAGTGGTCTGATTTAAAATGGTTTACTATAGAGAAACTTTCTGACTCATACTTTTTTATAGTGGTGGTGATAGGAACCAGGAGTCACCATGCCTAGAATACAAATATAGCCATTTTGTTTACTAAGCAAAATAGCCAGTAAACCTAAATGTGTCTTCTGATTTTTATATGTAATGCTGAAGACGGTACGATATATTTTCTCTGCATTCTATTTTGCCTTACAACACCCTGCACATATCTCTCCACTACAGTGGATTTGAAAAATGTTTTAGGCCAAAACCTTTTCAAAAATGTCATAAAACAATGTCTCAGGGTTCAAACAGCGTAGTTGTAACCCTTTTGTGTAAAAGGTTTATGTGAGGTAGCTTTTGGAGCTACTAAATGCTTCAGATGTCTGGTACCTATCATGGCCACTTAAACCAGAATTAGACCTGAGAGTGCAAGATGGTGAGTAGGGATGCAGAAGCTCAGCGGGACAAGGCAGATATATAAATGAAAAGTAGAACTTCATATTTAATTTGCTGAGAAAAAGAAACATGTGGCAGTCACTGTAAATTTAGCACCATCATTTTAAAAATGATGGTCAGAGATGCCTAGGCATGTATCTTGTGGTATGTGCATTGCAAAATATATAAAATAATGTAATGGAACCAGCCTCGTGACCGGAAGGTCTCCGGTTTGATCCCTAGGGCCAACAGCACAAGACAAGGATTGCGTTGCCCACCACTCCGGGCAAGTGTGCTCACTGCCCCCTAGTGTGTGTGTGCTCTCTAGAGTGTATGTGGTGTTTCACTTCACGGATGGGTTAAATGCAGATGTGAAATTTCCCCATTGTGGGACTAATAAGGGTCTCTTAATTAATTAATTAATTAAAAAACATATTTAAAACATTTATTAGTGACCTGCCAAAAGTCTATCACAACACAGCGACTGCAGCAACACTGGCTGGAAAAATGTTACCAAGAACATTTGCATTTTCAAGCTGGGATGCTGAGGGGCTACTATTTCTAACCCCCCAGACAATATTTTAATAATGTTTTTAAAACTAAAATAAAACAACCAATGTAATAAAGTCCCATATTCTGTACACATACATTGTTTTAACCATTACAAAGTCATATACAAAAGTATGAACAAAGTTTGGGAAATTTTTTTTGCCAAACTATAACCTACTATAACATATAATCTATAACTATGACCTACTTATTCTTAGAAAATCAACAAAACATCTAATTCAACCAGGGGTGTTCAAACCTTTACGCACAACTGTATCTCCAGCTTGGTGTGCGCTCAAATATTGAATCTCAGCATGTGGCTTGAGTGGACATGACACAATCTGTTTCATACCACATATCAACAATCTGACTGGTCACCACTCAGCTCATTTAAAGTTTGTCCAGAAGGACACAGTCAAATGTTTATCAGAGGTTTGCTGTGCCAGTTATATGTGTATATTGTCTTCTCTTGTCACATTGCGTCAACACACTATATTTGAAGCAAAAGATAAAAATTAATGATGTAATATTGCGTGATGTCACTGTGAGTTTAAAATTTCAGCACCACCAACTTAAAACACCTTCCCACATGCCTACTTTAAAAACTAACTGCATGGCAGATGGAAATCAAACATCTGAGATATATTATTTATTTTTCTGTGACAATAATTAGTTTCTTATTACACTAAGTTGGCAGACAACAAAAGAAAACAAGAGTAAAAACAAGGGAAAGTCCATGCTTAGAAGCACTCATCTTGAGACATTAGAGTAAACACATGCTCTTGTACACACATTAACACTACACTGGCACTAAAACAGCACAGGAAGAAAACACTCTCCTGGCAGCAAGCCAAAACAGTCAACCACACCTCTTCAAGTTACCTAGCCGTAGGGTACAGTAGTAGGATAAGAGCTTTGCTCAGTCATGCCTCGCAGGAGCTGGAAGGGAGCTCTTCTTATGTGATTTTAACTTAAAGAGTGAAACAAGTGACAAGTGAAAATACAGATGACTACCAAAAAACAGGTTTTCAGATTTAAACACAATCATGAGTGGAAAATGTTAAATAAACAACAGTGTTGCATTGGCATGACATCTGTACCCACATATCACTGTTAATCCTAAAGGGCACATATACTGCCCTTTTCTTGCTTTTATTTATTTCCCTGAAGTCTACATCAGCAAAAAAGTCTATAACTGGGCAGTTGTGGGCTGGCGGTTAGGGAACTGGCCCTGTGACCGGAAAGCTGCCAGTTCGATCCCCAGCGCCGACAGTCTATGACTGAGGTGTCCTTGAGCACGGAACCTAACCCCCAGTTGCTCCCCAAGCACCGTGGATAGGGCTGCCCACTGCTCCAGGCATGTGTGCTCACTAGAGTGTATGTGGTGTTTCACTTCATAGATGGGTTAATGTGGAAGTGAAATTTCCAAGTTTGTGGAATTAAAAAGTGTCACATACTCGTGAAATCTGTAAGGTTTTATGTAATTCATTTTTACATGACTGCTTTCTAACCCCTCTTCTTTTCTTTGAATCAAACAGGTTGTTTTTGTACCTTTAAGACTATTCTATCTAAATGTCCTCTGTTACAACTGGCAGCATTGGTTTTCATGACATGACACACATTTGTGCGTAGAACATATGGTCCGGGGAGTGAATGCTATGTTTAAAAATCTTTATAATGTTTATACACTACATCAATCTAAATAAAATCCAAATTCAGTTTTCTATGACATATGCCCTTTTATTTATAATATTTTCTAATCATATAAAAGTTAGATCTTTGACGTGGTTTTAATTGTTTTGTCATAGATTGTGACCTAATCTGCAATTGAATAATAACCTCCAGCTATTTAGTCACTTGATTTGATTACCTAATAACTGACAGAAAGCGTGTGTGTTTGCGGTAAATGCTCACTCACCTTCTCTCCTTTCACACCAGTGCAGTCGCACTTTGATCCCGTCCCACAGCCATGACATGCCTGAAAGGAAGAGCAAGAGAGAGAGAGAGAGAGAGAGAGATGGATAGAGAGAGAAAAAGATAGAGACAGAGAGAGAGAATGTTAGACATATAAGGATACAAATGTTATTTTGGATACACTTGAACTAGTAATGACCAATTCTGATTAAGGTTTCTTTCACAATATTTCTACATTTCCACAAAAGAAACTTACTATTTAGGCTTATGCATTATTCTTTCAGCACCCACTACATTACATTTTATCACAATTACATACTTTGCGTTGAGTTTTTCAATCTGTCAAAGCTATTTAATCTAAACATTTGTATTGCTGTGTGTCATCAATATTGGTATAACTGTATAGGCAATATATCACTCATGCCTAAAATGATAAATGTCACCAACTGTGCCCCAAAATATTTTAAGTTCACAAATGCTGAAACATTAGAAACAGACTCTGAGTGATACAGATTACTTTCTACTGTAAATTAATAAAGCGTTTGCCTCCAGGATGAAAAATTCTAATATTTTATAACTTGCAAAACAGCCTATGAACATCCTGTTATATGATACTGATCATGTGAAAGTAAATGGGCATTGCCCAGGGAATGTTACAATTCTTGCCCACTAGATGGCAGTGTTTGTCTTCACTCAAGACACTTTAAATATTAAATATATGCTGTTCTGCTTTACAGCATAATTAGTTGTATGCGTCAACCAGGGGTGCAAAATTATGATCTGATATTGTTATAAATATTTTTACCTTATAAAGTACACTAAAAATAATAAATATGATGATGATTATGAAGAAAATACAAGGACTATTAATAACTATTCCTTCATATGATATAACAATCACAGCAAAAAGGTATTGAAACAATTCCAGTGTACTTATTAACACCCCTTATTGCTTTTATTATGTTGGCTGTTGCTCAAAATAACCATTTTATGGACCATGATGTTTTCCTGAAGAGAGTGTCAGTGTTTTGTTGGCGTGCTGTGGCAGTGCATTTGAGCAGTTGTTCTTAATCAGTCTCTCAATTCAACCATCTCCGTATCCCTCAGCGATGAGCAATACCGCACATAACAAGCATAGGCTGACACCACAACAAAATCTAACCTTCATCGTAGCAGAAGAGACAGCACTGGTCACAGGACAGCATGAACTTACATCAACACTGAGTTCTATGCAAGAGACCTTTTCTGTCTGTTGTGTTGCCTTGTTTTTTTTTTTTTTTTTACCAGTCTTCTCTTTTTTTATACTCACTGGCCTGACAGGACCCTTCCAAAATGCTTGAAACAAAACTCAGTCAAAGTCCAGTACAGCAGGGTGGGTACTGAAGGCATTATGATTGAGAACCTCAATGAACAAACAAGGGCCTAAAGCAAGAAATCGATGAGAATGTGCTTATAAAGGCAATCTGACCAAAACGGAATAAAACTGTGGCATCATAACAAATCTAATGCAAACATTATCCTGACAGAGTGCTAATCAAACGCCAAAAAGGCAGATGATATAAGATGATTGGAAACACAAGAAACGTGTTGCTTTATCAAACTATATTCAGTTACAATGCTGGGTATCTTAAAGACAGCAGAGACAATAGCTGTGTTTGAATACCATTATCAAATGTTTCCCAGTTATCAAACTTTGCCAAGTATTTGTACTGTACTTTCACACCATTACGCTATATTCAAATTGCTTCCTTCACCCTTTACTTCTGTTTTCCTTCCCTGCCTGCCAGGTTACAGCCTCTGAATGGGTCTGTGCAGGTTTCTGGCAGATGCTGAGGTTTTGAAAAGGCCATTAACCTCTATTATTTTGGTATGATGAATAAATAAGTATGTTATGAATGAGGTTTTTTTAATCAAAGGACCAGACTTAAGATGGTCATCTAAAAGAGCGAAGCTCAAGCCACTCAACCTGTACAAACCTGTACTGGGTATCATATTGGAGCCATCTTTAGTCAACAACACAAGCTAAGGTTTCCAACTGAAAATGCAAGTAAAGGTACAGAAGGAAGAAAGCACGAATGTGACTTTTTCAGAGTACTGATCAAAACCCAAACAGCTGCTGTCTGTGCTATTAGGCCAAGTGAGTAACCTGAACTACACCTAAGATCTCCACAGCGCCACTTTCTCCAAGTGATGGCTTGTCCAAATGCCAGCAGTATCACATTGATTGCAGTGAGGTATACAGAACAGAACTGCCATCACTGACAGCAGGCACAGCACTGAACCCTGGATTGCTTCCCCAACTAACACACAACTGGATTACAGCATCGGCTAAGGCTAAACAGTTTAGACTAGAAACATACCATCTGCATGTACAGCTTCTCTCTATAGAGTTTGCTTTAGGTTCATGTGACTAGTGAGGATGACAATGTCTAAATAGAACCAGTTTATTTCAGTCACAATGAGCAGAATTTAACACATGGAGTAAAACTGTAGAATAGACAGACATACAGTACTGTGCAAAAAACTGTGGTGATGGTTCATCTTTTATTGAGACCACCCTTTATTTATTTTTACCATCAGGAAAAAATTTAAACAACCTGACAACATACATTCATAGAAAATTACACAGAAGCTTCAATAATTAAATACAATGCGATTTCAGTATTTACTGTGTCCACCCATAGTTTTTCTTTCAGCTTCCATTCTTTTCAGTAGACTTACTTTTTTGAATAGAAATTTAAAAATAAGTGTGCTCTCTGATTTTTACATGGCACTGTACACCTATGGTGAAGCCTCTTCCTCCTATGTAGCAATATGACCACAATATGGTGTTTGTCTACACTGTACTTAAATGTCCAGACGATGAAAGAATGATAGTGATTTCTCTTCTGCTTTACAGATCACTGCTCCCTTAAAGTGCCTCCAGACTTTATTCTTCCCTTCCCCAGCACTAAGAAAAACACTGTGCTTGCTGTTTTAGCCTGTCTGCCTGACTAAGTCCAGCTCTGTACTTCTGTTCTGCCTTAGCCCATTCTAAGACCGCTCTAAGACCCCTCCTTCCTCAACAGAGCAGCCAATGGGTGCCCTCAAAGAAAACAGTGCATTCTAAAGATTAGGTGGTTTTGTTGTGATTCAGAAGAATGGGTGCTTCTGTTGATACTGCAGCTATGTTCTCAAAAAGCCAGACTTCTGACTATTGCCAGAGAGTCTGGTAGGTTTTCTGTCACTTAACCATCAGGGGGCAGTCGTGGGCAGGATGTTCGGGAACCAGCCCTGTAACTGGAAGGTTGCTGGTTCAATCCCCCAAGCTAACAGGACATGACAGAAGTGCTCTTGAGCAAGGCACCTACTGCTCCCCAGACACTGTGGATAGGGCTGCACACCACTCTGGGCAAGTGTGGTCACTGCCCCATTATGTGTGTATGTTCATGAGTGTGTATGTGGGTGTTTCACTGCACAGATGGGACAAATGCAGTGGTAAATTTCCCCATTGAGGGATTAAAAAAGGGTAACTTAACTTGATAGATGATGACGAGTCAAGTTTCTGTTCCATATCTAAATGGATAAATAAACATATTCTGCCCATTTATATTTTAGAGAGCTCACTGATTGGTGGTGTGGGAGCTCATAGCTGGGGCTAACAGAAAGAGGAGGGAAACTGGAGGAAGAAATAACCTAAAAAAAAACTGAGCATGGCAGTAGCTCAGTCACAGCAAAGAGTATCAGGACTGCATATTCTCTGCACACACCACAGAACATCGATTTCAGCTTTCATTCCAATACCACTAACTCAATTTTGTGCTTTGGGATTCCAAATGTAACTGCTGCATGGTTTAAGTTGGAACGTGAAAATTTTAACAAGAAGTTGGCGAACAGGAAGCCCACTTCAGCATCGTAGAAAACAAACTTTTTTGAGCCCAACCAAAGCCTATTTATGGGCTATAGGACATAATAAATGACATCAAAAATATCATGACTATTATAGCTCTTCTTCTCTGTCAGTTGTTCTGTAGATGGTTTTTGATTTATTGAATGATGTCTTGATAATCGTACACTGTGTTCACTTATTTGCTAACTGTGTAAGGTGAACTACCTCTGAAATAACACTAGAGAACAAAGCAAAAAATGTTATAAGTGACTTCATTCATTTAACTTTTTTTTTTTTACACAAATACCTTCATATACCATATACCCTGGTGAAATCTCTGACAGGTATTAAGGTTAGCCTAGCCAGCACCAGTATGATAAACATAAAACCTGCTTTATGGATGTATGTACACATGGACAGATAGCCAATTAGAGTGTAACTGCCAAAATTTAGACAGTTTTGATCATCTTAGCATATAATAGATATCAGATGGTCTCTGTGTAGACCTCATGTGACATGCTCCAATCCTTACAGGCCAAAACAGTGCAGACTTTGGCACAATGCCTTATTAAATACAGCTGATTCGTCTCATCAGATAATTAGCAAGACCTTCAGGAACTGAATTCAGAGTGTTAGGTGAGGGTAAACGTTAATCTCCACCGCACATTAGCTTCCCATAAGGTCCCCAGTTTGAAACAGAGAGATCAAATTAGTTGGGGGCCACCTAGTGGTATGGAAGAATTTTGCCGTCGATGAGCCAAAGGTCCACAGAAACCAATGTAGTAAGCTGTAATGCTCTCTCTCTTTATAGGCGTGACTGAGTATGGGTGTTTGCACAAGCTCATATTAGCCATGGTCTGCTGCCGATGGGTTCTGTCTGCTCCCAGCACTCTCTAGCCCTCAGGCTATACTGGATCAGCGTGCCAGCTAATCCTCTGAGTCCCAGATATTCAGACACACATACACACTTGCTGTGCAATGCCTGGCGGCTGAAATGCTTACAGAAAACAGGCAGCCAACAAGTGCAGTAGACAGTGGAGCAGGTGGCAAGAACATAAGACTTGCTGACATCCAGTTAGAACTGATGGGGCAGCTCATTGATGACCCTCATACAGCCTGGCCACAGTGAGATTCATGTACACTACAATACTACCCTAGGTATGCCACACAAAAGACCTGTTTTTACACAGAAATAATCACTCATCACACACAAACACTACATCGCATTATTACATCACCTTACTACTATTAGCACACAAGAGAAATCAGAACAATAGCCAGTGTCAGCCTGAAAATATTATCTTCCACTACTGTTACTGTGATGCACATGGTTCTTTACATATGCTGGGTGAAGGGGGTGGGGGTGAGAAGGAGAAATAAAGATAGCAAGGGGAAGAAACACAGAGAAAAATAAGAGCTAGAAAGACAGAGAGAGACAGCAGAGAAACAAAAAGCAAAGAAAAAGAGAAAGGGAAAGATATGGAGAAAGAAAATGAAAAGAAGACACAAAGAGTGAGACAAGGAGAGTGAAAAAATTAGAAAAAATGAGAAACAGAGAGAAAGAGTGAGAGAACAGATAGACACAGAAAGACAGATTTATCTACAGATAGATAGAGAGAGATGCCAGATGCCAATATCAGACTGCTCCTTTCATTCCCTTACAAAAGCAACAAATATACACCTTCAGAAGTAAGAAATGCAGTTGCTGACCTCTGAAAAATTATTTTGTCATAAAAGAAAACCACAGTCCTGGAATATAATAAATGCAACTTATTTGACAATTTGTTTCCTAACACAATTACCTTTTTTCAACTCTAAACTTTTCATGTCCAAACGTAGGTACAGATGTGCCTGCACTTCAGAATAAACAAAGTAGCATCCTTACACAGCTATTCAGTCTTGTGGTGTGTAATCACTGCTCTGGGCCCAAATCAGCCATAACAGCAACAGCGGTTCGTTTCCCTGCCCCGAGCACTGTTTGTATAGTGCTGCTTTAGTGCTTTCATCACTGCTTGACATTTTATGGCTCCAAGGTCCGTTAAGAACTGAGAGAGAAATACGACATCCAAAACATCTTCCCTGTGAACCGTTCTGGAAAACAACGCTATTGTTGTAAGCCAGAGCTATCAAGTGAGTGACCCCAAAAGGCCCTCCTCAGCGGGCGTGGGATGGTTTGGATCTGGAAATCCTTTTCATTCCTATTCCTGCAGAGCTGAAGCAATGATGACCTTAGGCCTCAAACAACTCAACAGCAAAGCTAGTAGTGGGACGAAGTGCTTGCCCATGGCCTCATGGGTAGTAAAGAACAGACAACAACACTGGCCACTTCTCTTTCTTTTCTAATCTCCCTGCAATAGGCCTTTCTCTTCCAGGGTTTATGTTTCTAGAACAATCTGGGCAGCTGGTTCATCTGGTGCCAGGTGGGTGAGGCATCTGATTTGCAGGGTTGGAGAACAAGCTGATGTAGCTGTGCTGCACAGGCATACATGGAAAAGCCACTAGCAGTGGAAAACACCTATCTACTACAGCCAGGAGAGAAGACAAGAGTCAAATGCAAAACACAGCAGACTAAACTGACACAGACTAAACTGGGTCAAACCAATCAGCAAGACAAAATGAGTTAGACTGG
Source organism: Pygocentrus nattereri (assembly GCF_015220715.1). NCBI lineage: Eukaryota > Metazoa > Chordata > Actinopteri > Characiformes > Serrasalmidae > Pygocentrus > Pygocentrus nattereri. The sequence continues at coordinate 25,293,271 of NC_051212.1, read as the reverse complement.
GACTGTTGTTATTGATTATTTTAGCAATTAAGTAGTCATTTTGAAAAAAGTTTTTAAAAAAGACCAAACTATAAAAATAGACCATATGTAGGCTTTGATTTAAATACGTTCTAGAACAAGAACAATTAAAAAGAAGACAATAATCAAAAAAGATATAACAGCGCTGTGACAAAAAGTTTTCAGGCTCTGTTTACAGTAAAGCAAAGCAGTAACAGAATTTAAAATGTGCATTCTCATCATGCCACTTAATTATTTCTGATTCATCAATTTAGCAAAGATTTGCGATAATACCACAATCATAGCCATATTGGCAGATATTTACTTGAAACAGTATGGCATTGGACAGATGTTCACATTCAATCGATATTTATAGATATGTTTACTGTACTTCAAAAGAGCAGATTATGTCATGCAACTCTACAAACAAATAAATATTTTTACATTTCACATCTTTTTTTTTATTTTATCAGCAATCGGCAGATAGGATTTTGGTATTGGCCCACAATTTAGTTAGGGCTGAAAGATTAATAACTTTTACATCAAAATCACAATTTGAAAGAGGGCAATTTTCAAATTGCAAGAGCAGTTTTGATTATAGTCTAGGAGTTATCTCAAGAAGGTTTAAATTGGAATTTTGAAATTCAACCTAATAACACAGAGCCTGCAAACTATCTGTAGACTAGTCAGACCAATTGAAAGCAACCAAACACCAATGTGCTGTGACATCACATCCACAACTACCAACCAGTCCAGCGCACTATGTTCAGCGCTTAAGCCTCAAGACACAAAAGTGGACATGCTACTCTACTTAGCCAGAAAGCAAACTATAGAAAAAAAAACTTTCAATTGCAAAAATCTAATTGAAAATCACAATGAGATATTTTGCCCAAATTGTTTAGCACTGACTTCCCCCCAGAAAGATAAAGCATAATAAATTATACTGTAGCATAAGGTTACAGTTAGTGTTTAACTGCATGCAAGCTGAGCTGTTTTAGGAGAATGAACTGGATTTGCTGTTGACAGACTGGAATGCTGCAAACATGAAAACAATAAATCTTAGTTTGCAGGTGAAAGGAAGCCACACATCTGTGTTTTTCTAATAACACTTCATTGAACTCTCTCTCTCTCGACACCTGGTTGCGTTCTGTGTGTATTTGGACTCAAAGCGTGGGAGAGTTGTCTGATTAACTGCAGTTGCTTCTCACTCTCGTCTACTTCTCAATTGTTGACAGGCATAGACACTCTAGACTCAAGATCACTGACACTACTCCTTCTGCACTTCCTCTGCTTCTTCTCGTCCTGTCTTCAGTCTCATTCCCACCAATCTCTTACAAATTAAATTCTTTCAGCTTTGGATCCTGACTTTTCGGCAGTCACACCAATTGTATGGATTTGTTTAATTTAACAAATTAAGGACTAAAATAAGGACTCATTAACCAAAACAGGTATTGGATGATAATTACAATTTATTCATGAGGACATGTTCAGAAATGACTAAATGAACACACTGGCATACATAAAATCACTACTTATTGTATCAATGTTATTTGTAGGGATGCACTGATATGGAAATTTATGGGAGATGCGTATATCTGATGTTTTTCATGTACATATCTGACAATGCCCACAGATAAAGTTCTACAAAATGCAGACATTTAAATTACATCCACCTGGATTAGTTTTATTAAGAAATGTAACACATTTGTAAAGGGTTATAAATTTATATGTATTTAAATGTATTTAGCACAGCAGTCCAGCCTAAACATTCTGCCTTTCCAAAGTACAATAAATATATCATAAATCAGTTTGAAATATCAGACAAATCTAAACATATGTCCCATGACAATTTTTTAAAGCAAATACCTGCACCTCTGATATCATTGTGTATCCCTAGTTATTTCTATGTATTCTAATATTAATGTTTTCTGAGCAAATAAATGCTTCTTGTTCATGTAAATAGTGTTTTAAAATATTTTTTTCCATAGCTGCTTAAGACTTTTGCATATTACTGTGTAAGTTCAGCTTGTTTGCTTGTTCTACAAAGAGAGGGAGGACATTTCTTTCTTGCCTCCTACATTTCTCATTCTAAAACCTTCAGAAAAGCTCCACAGGAGAGAGCTGTTTTATGTTTTAGATTAGTGTGGAAGTCTCCTCTGCAGTGAAGGAAGCAGGAGCTCAGCTGTCCAGAGGGAGATCACCTTTCTTACATCTGTTCACCCTTAAACACTGCCAGAACTCACATGTGGAAGCACTTAGCACAGATACACAGTGAATATACTAAGATATACAATACTGATATATTTACATCTATAGGAAGTATATATTGCATGCAAAAAGTACAAACCATCACATTTTACATCTGATCTCAGTGGTGACTTACAAGCAACGTAGGGCTTCCAGCACTAACTTTGTGAAGTTTTTATCTTCACAGAAGATGCAAGTATGCAATTTTAACTGTGCAGAAACTGTTTTATCGAAGCTCAGATCTAAACGTTTTTAACATTATTGCACTGAAGTAGCTTCTTCAATTCTACCTGATATGTAACTATGGAAATATTACTTTTAATCAAATAAACAGATTTTGACATTTCCTAAAACAGAAATAAATCAAAGTTTCCCTGCTTGAACACACCCATTTCAACTCAAGTAGGGCTTGTCTATTAGCTGATTAATTAATTTAGATGGGTTTAAGCAGGGAACCACTAAAACACACATTCAGATTCAGATTCAGATTCCTTTATTGATCCCAGGGGGGAACTGCAGTTGTTACAGTTGCAGCCATTTATGTAAAAATAAACACTTTACTAATAATTTAAGACAATATAGAGAATTTACAGTATGTACACCAGATTTAAGTACTTATGAATATAGTAAGGTGGCGGTGATTGTGATAGTAATGTGAAACATCAGGTATAAAGCAGTTACAATTATTGAAATTATTTAAATTAAGTTAGTGTCCCTCTAAGTTATTGCACACACAATTGTTATTATTGCACATATGAACAGTTTCGTATTGAGTTTGTGAATCACACACTGAGGGAGGAGTTATGGACTCCATGAGCAGGTCCAGAGCAGGTCACAACCAGACTTCATAAAAAACTTTCCTGTCTCAAATTTGCTTAATACTTTCTCAGGAAATAATGTCACAGTATCCAAGTAGACAAAGGCTTGTTCTAGTTTCTCAGATTTATAGGCTTTAAAGTCATACCTTAAAGTGATAAGTAAATAAATGCTAAAATAATAAATGCTAGGCAAAGAGATGATACTCTGATAAGTCATTAATTTCAGACTTTCAGACTAATTAAAACCTCTATGTCTCAGAAACTAATGAAGGCTGAAGCCAACAATCTTGCACGCTGCCTATTTCTGAAGAGTTTTTAACAATTCTGAGAAGGTCAGTTTGCTGCAGAAAGACCTTCAAATGTGATTTTAAATGGTTTGAACCTGCTGCTGACCCTGATGTTCTTTAGGTGAAGGTCTCTTCCTGATTCCCGCAGTGCCAAGCATAATAATATACATGTCATAGAGGACCAGGGCTGTACCACACTAACACTGATCCTGCCAGCTCTCAGCCTGCTGAGGGCACTCTGCTACAGGCTAAAACAACACTGAGGCAAGAAAACACTGAAACACCTCGTATTACCTCCCGGTAGCAAAGGGGACTTTCTTCATTAGAATGAGAAACCTGAGGAACACCTGGTACTTAAATTGAATAGTGCAGTTAAATGACAATATCTTATTTATACAAAGGCCTAGTGTGTAGTATAATAGTACCATGTATATGTAATCCGAGTATGCTGACTGAAATAAAGACACCAGGATCAGACTGAGTTGAAAATATTTTTTCACAGCAAAAATAAAAGCTGCCTTAGTTGATTGAGCTCTACACCCACACCTCAACACATCTCTCCTCTATACGAACTTTTTTAACAGGACATGGTGTTGAAACAGAGTGAGATTGCTTGCAACACTACACTATACAGCTAATACAGCCACAACATAAGCTTGCTAACTCATCTGATGTATCTGCATATATCTGCTAAGTGAACAAGAGATGACACAAGACCACTTTTTTCTGATACGGACATTGAACTCTTGAGTATCAACCGATACCAATACAGCTCTGATATTTTTTCTTTAAAAATGACTAAGCTTTAAAAAGAGCTATTTTAATTGAAGCACTTCACTTAAGATGATCATCTAAAAGTACACACGTAGAAATCTTCAAGGGTTCTTTAGTGAAGAAAATGGCTCTGCATAGAACCAAGAACATGTACAGAACCCTTTGCATGAAAGGATTCTTTGCATCATGAAAGGGTTCTTCAGATTGATGAAGAATGTGTTGAATATGGTTGAATCAAAGGTATCCACCTAGCACCAAAAAGGGTTCTTCTCTTGTGTTGATGTCAAGCTTGTAATAACAGAAGAGCCCTTTTTGGTGCCTTATAAAATCTTTTCAAAAAGATTCTATATAGAATTATATTCAACACATTCTCCATCAGTCTGAAGAACCCTTTCATGATGCACCATTTTGTTTACTAAAGAACCTTGAAACTTGAAAAACCATCATTTAAGTAGAATAAGTATACAGACTATCATGCTCAAACTACTCAAGCACTCAACTATCCCACTGGGCAAAGTACATAGCTAACAACACGTATGTGTGCTATTTCAGGACAGATTTGTTACAGTATTGGATCGGATTAATTTGTTTTTTTCCATCTGATATATGATCCAGCATTTTCATTATGCTCATGCATAACAATTTTTTATGGTGAAAAAAATCTGTAACCAGTACAACACACCCAATAACAGAGATGAAACAACTTTCATAACAACATGGTGACAATATGGTAACTTTGCTGGTGATCAGCATTGCTGGTCTATGTTGGTTGTCCAAGCAGAAGTAATAGAGGCAAAAATGAAGGACATTAGCTTGCTAGTCATGTGTAATAATTTTGCATTAATTATTTAGTACACAGGTAAAAAAACAAGCTCACAAAAAATAAACCATCTAATTGACTATTGAGCTTTCATCATATAAACGCAACTGGGACAAGACACAAAAGCACAAAAGAATCTGCATTATAAACTATTAATGACACAATACAAGATATTTATAAGGCCAACATCTTCTCCATTTCAGTTTTAACAAAATGGAAGAGTTCAGTAGCAGACAGGAAGTTTAATAGGACAAAAGAGCACAAAACAAAACAGTAACTCAACAGAATTAATTGACAATTTCAACTTTTTCACACACATGCACAAACTACTTTGTAGAAAAAGTATTGCCAAAACAAACACAGTCCTATATGGTATTACAAAAATATGCAAAGTTTTACGAAAACTGCAATACAGAATTACAGAATTACAACACAGATTAGACCCTTAGACTTAATAAACTTTGTGTGAATCAAAGGCCCCAATTCAAGGTGCTCAAAATGAAATGTGGCCCTAAGGGCTTCTGCATGTGAATCCATGTCAATCAGTCGGAAGCAATAATCCTCTCATCCACCCAAAACACAAGAAGATAAAGTAACACTGAAAATGTGTACAGCTGCCATGGGGAGAAAGTGAAACCTTCAGGAATTTTCCCTTGTAGCACAGAAGTGCAAGCGGGGTAATGATTACAGAGCAAATTAAACAAGTAAGGTGGAGATAAATAAAACACTTAGGCCTGTTTATCACATTCAGATACGAAACATACCGCAGAGCTTATCTAGGCTCATAATTTCTTCCTAAATATTTGAAGGCTCTTCAACGAGAGCAACTAAAACTGAAGCAAGTTGCCTGTGAGGTACATGTAGTAACCATACTTGACCACATGATGGCACACCCAGAATCATGGTTTGTTTAAATATAACTGCTGCATTTAGATCAGTTTTAATACTGAGTTCTGAATTATTCAGCCACAGAGAGCTGACTTTAGATCTGTCATTAAGGGGCAGAAGGTTCCAGACTAGCACTCAAGATGAATACGAAGCATGTTGCCTCCTGTGCTGTGAGCTGCAGATCAGATTTTATCTTTCATACATGTTGAAACCTGCAGGCCTACTCTGGCTCACGCTTAGGAGCCCTGCACTGCAGAGCTCAAATCAATCAGGACTTCTTGGAGGTCTCTTAAAATGCTTAAAATCATGTTTTTTCAGTTCTTCATTATTCTGACTCATACAAAGATGTTTACAGTCAGTATAGTTCATTAGCGTAACTCAACCAGTACAGTTCATTGAACTGAACTGAAAAAGGTCAAACAGACTCCAGGAGTCTTACAAAAGAGAGAGATGGTATTTAGAATGTCAATGGAAGGTAATGCCATACAACTGTTTCCTTTGTTTGTCTGGCGACAGACACATGTCCGAAATTTCCTGTGTTGTTCCAGGACAAGAGGAGGCTAAGCACTGAAATGCCTCAGATGCCTGAGCGATGTGGGAAAAGCAAGAGCAGGAGAGGTATCCCAAGCAGATAAAATATCTTTCCTGCACTCACAGATTTGTAATTTGCCATAAAGTCTGAAGGAAAGCTTAAAGTAAAACACCTTTACTTCAACTTCTGCACTCCCTAAAGTAAACACCCACGCAGTATGATATGTGATGAAGAACACAGGAAGTTACTATGAAGTTGCATCCCTGTAATGTACACTCCATTAAACCAGTGCTTTGGAGTTCTCTGGAGGACGCTGTGCAAACCTAAACACAGATGTTTTTTAAACTATACATCAAACTCTCTATAAGGCAAGCAGGATAAGCCAAATAACATGAGAGCAGTAGAGCATCACTCAGCTTGAATCAGGCAGATGCTTGCAAGCTTCTTAAGGTATAAACTGTCATACTGTGAAGAATATGCTTATGTGTACAGAAAATAAGCAGTCCTAGACAACTGATACATAAGGACCCAGCCATAGCGACACCCTGACCACTGTTTACAGGAAACAGAATAAATATTTACCTCCTTTCCTGGAGAAAAGAGATCATCACTGCCTCTGCAGCCCCCATGCATGCATTACACGCGTACACGACCAGATTTCCCAAAGTAGCATAGGGGAGCCCCCAGCTCTCTGCTCTGATAGCAAAAGCAGATGAGGGAAATGAAATGAAAGAGTAAAATAAAATCCAGCAGAGGGACAGAGAAATCAAGTAAGAAGAAATTAGTGAGATTCTTTTTCTTTTTGATAGAAGAACCAAAGGCAATACTTCCACAGTTCTGACAGTAATACCTAGCTTCTACATATGGCCAGAAAAGATGACATTGCTACTTATTCTGAACGCATTATGACATGCTGGTCACATTTGAAGCGGTTGAAAAATACATGATATGCTCAGCACTACCCTTTCATTTATTTAATTTCTAGTCAAAATGGCTAAAGCACAATTATTAATTTTTCAGTGTTAGAAAAAAGCAGAAATCAAGAGCCTCAACAAGAGACAGTGGTCAAGAAATGTGTTCTTATTGAGTACTGCATGTATAATTAGCCACATAATTTTGAACCTGGAATGCTTTATTGTTCTAGTTACAGTGTTTTATTGCAAAGGTCAACATGCAATGGTGATTAAAAGCTAATTTAAGTTGATTGATTTGTCTAGACTGATTTTATGCATCTCGCTAAGATCAGTGGAACCCAAGACATCTACACATCCAAACATCAACAGTGGAATAAATAATTACTACCCACATTAAAAGTGGTCTAGGCAGCCAAACACCAGAAACCAGGTATTAAAATGTGACTTGACTTCTGACGCTTGTCGCTCTCCCTGTACAGCTGCGTTGTCTGTTAATGGTAGACAACAACTGTCTAAAATCACAAAGACCCAAAACTCACTATTGTACAGTCAATTTTAAAAGCAAGAAACAACAAGGAATTTAAATTCCATTCCAAAGTGTCCATATAGACTGAAAGCTGCTTGAAGTGAATGCAATAGCACATGGAACTGTACTTAAAAAACACTGAGCAGAGCTAGACACAACAATAACACCTGAAAGTCTGTGTTTGTTCTCCAAGGGAAGAGGTAGAGGAAGGTTGCTCAATCATGACATCACTTCAACGAAAGGACAAAGAAATCAAAATAACAAAAGTCAGCAAATACACTTTAATCGACAAGAGCAATATTTGAACTATTAAGCCATTTTCTTTGCAGGAGAGTGAATAATCAACTCAAAGATCTAAGAGAGAGAGAAAGAGAGAGAGAGAGAGAGAGAGAGGGAGGGAGGGAGGAGATCTCATCTTCTCTCCTTGCAGTTTCTCCACAAGCAGGGCCAGACAGAGGAGGGAAATGACAGACATCTAGATCAAGGTCAACTTTTGACTCCACTCACTACCTGTTCATCCATCCAACAGTTTGTTCTTCAGCTGGCATCTCTCTTTCATTCCTGTTGGGAAAACATCCCAAGCAGTAAAATCTGTGATTCTGATGCCTGCAGTAAGTGCTCTGTCATACGCAAAAAACAAAGAACAAAAAGAGCCTTTTATTTATGCTTTTGAATAAAGTGTAAAAAAAACTATAAGTTAACAATGAAAAATCCTCATCATTGCTGCTAATGTCAATCATTTCAGTAGGACAGAACTGAGCTGATGACAAATAAACAGTTAACATAAAATTAGCTTTATATAATTATAACGGTTCATACACTAAAATAGCCAACATGCCTGTGATATCAATGTTGGAGTTGTTTAGCATGTTTGCTATCTTTTAGCCTGTTGGCTGGCTGACCAGCCTAGTTCTAGTAAATAAAATGTGTTTTCAACACCTCAGTTTAAACAAAAACGGGTTCTTACTTCATCAGTACACTCAGTAATAATAAGGCTGGGGGGAAAGACAGAAAAAGAGGAGAGAGAGAGAGAGAGAGAGAGAGAGAGAGAGCGAGAGAGCGAGCATTGCTAAGCACATTCTGAAAAGAAGTCATGCTGGACCATTAGACCAACTGACCCTGATTCCTGGATCCACTCTCACCAGTCTCTGAATAGCTGATAGCTACACAATATGACTGACTGAACCTCCACACAATGCCTTATGTACACTTATCAGCTCTAGACCTGAACCCAGACCAGTATCCCACAGCCTTCCTCCCAAACGCCTGATTCAGCATTGCTCTGCAGTCAGCCAAAGACAACACTGCCACTATCACATCAATCAGGAATGTGCTGGAACTCCTGTTCTGTCTGCCCGGCTCTCCTCATTCTCATAAGCTGGCAGACCCGATGCTGTCCTGGTCCTCAGGTGAAGCCTCGATGCCAACCCCCTCACACCTTTTCAGACATGTCAATGCACCTTGTCTCAATACCCAATTAACCTACCAGTTTGTGGAGCACCAGAAAAGCTAAATTATTTACATTAACCCATTTAAATCCCAAGGCTTCTACATGGACACTTGCTTATAAGGGGTCCTCCCTCTTATAACTACATAACTTTGACCAAAACATTACGGTTGACCTCAATAATATGAATTCTTCAGTATTTGTTTGTTACATTTAGAGTGACCAGTAGCCGAGGCAGGAGTGGTGAGCCAGCAACTGGGAGGTTGTGGGGACTCACATCCCAGGACTGACTGAGTATTAGTGGTTGTCCCCATGGACAAGGCACTTCAACCCTCGCTCCCCTAGACTGGGCATAGTTAGGTAGCAAAATGACAAATTTCCCTTGTAGGATCAATAAAGTATAACATAATGGAGTTATTAATTTCTATATTTAGTATTAAGATGCTTCACCTTAAGCCACAAAAACTATAGACTAAAATAAATTTCATGACCAAAGGCCATGGGATAGAACAGTTATTGTTAATGTATGGAAAACATTAAAAATGCATGAAGAATTGCTGGTTGAGCATCATAATAGCAGGCAACCATGCTCACTCAGAGTGCAACAAAGTACACTGCTTTCCATGTGGCCACTGAAGCTAAAAGACCAGAGTGGGAGCACAGCATAAGTGATGCGCAATCGACTGCATATCCAACTCAGTTCTGTCACATAACTGCTTCAAGCACAACAAATTAGCTCTTTCATGTCCGTTTCTTTCATAATCACAAGTTTTTAATGCCATTTGAGTCAGAGAAGAGTAGCCAATGCACACTGTTCGCACAGTACCGGAGCTGCAGGGCAACAAAATCACAGCATTTTATTAAATTCTTTTCAATTTTCTTAAATCTAGCTGATACATCTCTTATTTCTCATGTTGAGATTGTTTGAAGCCTACTGTAAGATTACAGTAAGGGCTTATTTCTGGATATTTTTTACTTGTTTTATCAAGTAAAAGTATCTCAGTATATTGGCAGATAATTCTACTTTTTCAAGCATATTTCTTAAAATAACCAATATTATCTGCCAAAATAATTAAAAGTAATTCACTAAGTAATTATAAAACTGCCAAAAGTCTAGACATATGTTAAATAATCTTCTAACAAGCTTAGAACATCTTCAAAATGAAACATATTATATATATCAACTAGGTAGAGAATTTCACTTGCTGAGGTACCAGGTTTTGCAGCATGATGAAATGTAGTTCCTTCAGAAAGTGTTTTCACTGTGAGATTACGACTCCATTTTGCTCCTGGGGTGGAAGTCATTAATAGTGCCCATTTCCAAACCCTGAGACAACTACATTTATACTAAAGGATATGTGGATTTAATGTGTAGCGACTGATCTCATGTCAGCCGCATACTGAGCCTTCAAACTAGCACCCAGTATTCACTGAGCTATACCTGAACAGACATGTCTGAAGTGCTTTAAAAGATTTCATAGCCATTAATGATGCCCAAACACAGCATGCAAGCATGCATGGTAGCCTTTCCATAGCTGTGCAGCTGTGGCTGAGAAATGAACACAATACAAGCGCAGTACAAATACAAGACCTCCAGTGCAGATCTTTGATAAGGTTTGAGGAAATAATTTATTGGAAAAAATGCAAACTTTTCATCTACCAAAGCTGCAAAGAATGCTCAAAGTGCAAAATATTCTTCTAGCATGTGGACGGCATAAGAATGGGCTGAATGACACTACAGAGATCCCCTCATGTTCAGAGGAACATGACCCAAAAGAGACATTTGCCTGAGGGATTCACCTTAAACACTGCCTAACAGCTCACCAGGTGCAGAACAGGAGAGGGTAAAGAGCTGTGTATAATAAAATACACATCTGGAAGTGGTTAAAACAAGTAAAGTGCAACTCAATGTTAGTCTCCATAAATGTCAAATGATAAGGCTATAAAGGTCTGAAGATTGGAGGGCTTTTTCTCCTTGAAGCATGAAAGGGAATATGTTCGTTGAGGCCAGTAATCAAACAGAATTCCTGGATAGAAACAAGTGTCCAATACCCCTCAGCAAGCAGACATAGGCGTATGTATGGAAACATTGCCATGAGTCATCTCAGTTACCTCACCTTCACTTAGTCGCTGTCAAAGCAAAACCTTTCAACACAATCTTTTTCCATTTTTCACACCTTTTGAAAATGTTAGCTGCTTTTACATTGTATGAACATTTCTTGATGATGAATGGACCAGTAAAAACAGTCCAGAATTACTAAGAATCTAAAGCTTAATCAAAACATTAACATTTAAGACTGACACAGAGGTGTTTTATAACACTGTTTATGATCTATTTGTATGTTTTTATAGCATGTTAAGAAAGTATAGCGTAAATGCATCAAGGCAACAGGCTGAACTTGGAGTTTGGACAGCAGACAGATCAGTGTTTATGGATGAACAGCATTTTCAGTGAACCTGAAAATGTACAACCTTTAGCAAAATTTTTGTTTGGGAGGAGTGCCTGATCTCAGACCAGGACGGACAGGCTTCAAGGGACAAGAGTGGAAAAGCAGAAGATAACAGAGACCCTTATGTCTGGAGAAACAGAGAAATCTCTCTTATAAACCCGGATGCTACAGAGAATGGGCACTGCGCGTTCCTGTACTCTGAGATCAGCAGAGATAAGGCTCAGCTAAGAGATTCAACTCACCTGCAGCTGTCCCAGAGGAGAACAAATAAAAAGAGAGGAAAACCTGACTGAACATCTGGTTTGAAACTCTAGGTTATGAGCAAATGTTTATTAAAAAAAAAGAAAAAAAGAAGCTTCTGACAGTATGTGCGCCCCACCTCCACCACCCCACCCTTCACATTCCGCAAACATAGTTCGATGACCTCTTAATCTGTAGACCAAACAGTGCAGATGTGTGTGTAGGGTAACAAACCACCCACTTACAAACACCCAGTCTGTCAGTTTACTCCTAAACCAGGCTCAGGATAGACAAACAGACAGGAAGGGGGGTGGGAGGGGTATCTAGAATGTGAATGGAGAAAGAGAAAACAGAGAAAGAACTGAGAAATATAGATTGAGAAAGAGAGAGAAAACAGATAGACAGAGAGAGAGAGAGAGAGAGAGATGGAGAGAGAGAGAGAGAGAGAGAGAGAGAGAGAGAATGGGGAGAAATAGACAACAGAGACAAAGAGGGTGAGAGAGTAAGATGGAATGGGGGAGAGGGAAAATGGAGAGGTAGAGTTGAAGTTGAATGTGGGAGTAATTAGTTAACTAAACACTACGGGTTTGTAAAAGAAGATCACTGTCCACCTGCTAAGACTAAGTGGCATTTGCAGGCCATTCACACCACACCGTAAGAACCCCTGCCTAACATCCACCCACACTAGTACCCTGGATTGAGTCTCAGCCCATTTATGTTATTTGTTGCCACTAAGACCATCCACAAACACAGCCACACAAAACAACTAGAGCTTAATGTGTGTTACTGCTACTGAATTACAGACATTTAGTGGATAGACAAGGAATTAAATAGACTTAACTGTTTGCTTTCTTGAGAAAACAAGTGGATAAAAAGCTAATGTCACTTTGTATATGCATGCACTGAGTGAGTAAACATCTGAGTATACACAAGTGTACGTGTATGCATATATATCTCCAAGTTTGGGAAGTGTGCAGTGCATTTGTAAAGATATAAACTTTAAGGTAAGATCCTGATATCAATAATCAATTCCATTTTTGATATTTTATGCATCCATATGTTCAAAACTGTCCTGATTTTACAGAGCTCTCAAAATGATATTTGCTACACAGATCACACTGGACCAGAAATATATAATTTGTACATTATAGAGGTCTTATAACTCTAAACAATACAAAAACCTGAACTGCCATCATATCTCCATCTTCAAGTGCCAAAAAGTGTAATATCAACATGTTACATGACAATGGCTTCCCCAGATGTTTACAATTGGCTCATACTGAAACTGATTTTTGGTGATGTATTTAGTTTACTCTGGAAGAACAGAATGTTTAGGTAATGCTGGACTACTACATTAAAATATCTGCATTTGTAAGCCTATAGGAAAAATCTTGTATTTGTCTGTAATGCTAATCTAGGTGGACGTAGTTCCTGATATCGGCATTGGCATCCATACCAGTTTCAATGTTCATTTGTATCTTAATTTTTAATTTTCAATACCGCATTGAAAGTGTATTTGCAATTGAATGTAAAAGGATGTGTAGCTCATAAGGGTCTCTGACTGATGATACTGGTTATCCCAATATAAACAGAGGGCAGGTGAGCCATAAAGGACGTTCCATCTCCACACGAACCTGCGCATGTACTGCTTACACTGTGAGGGACTACAGTGTACCACACACAGTACACACTCCATAAACACATTCCAACTAAGCTTAGGATTAAGCAGAGCAAATGACGTGGAGTGAGGAAGGTCATGGCAAGAATCAGCCAAAATCATACAGTCTTTCAAAACTGAATCAGTAAAATCCTGCCTACATAGGAACAAAAAAGTTGAAAAAGTTGAAAATCATCAAAGAAATGTATGGTCTTGAACACACTATTGACACAGTGAATACATGTTTGAGGAATGTCAGGGCTTGCGAGGCTGTTTTGGTGGAACATGTTCCCTGCATGGATAGATGTGAAAAACAAAGACCCTTCCAGCAAGTGAGAAAACAGCGGAATTTACTTGTTCTTCAACATAGAGAAGTAAAAGGCAAAGAGAAATAGAGATGTATAGACACAGAGAAATAGAGGGAAATGAGAGAAAGAGAAAGAAAGAGTCTTCGCCAGCTGCTTGGCAGCACCACCATAACCTCTGCCCCCCCCCCACTCCAACACCCTAAGCAGGGTGTTCCCAGCCCTGTCTGTCTGCTCTAGGTGGATATCTCCAGCCTGAAAGGATGTTGTGGCTATGCACACAGATAGCTGATGGTAGGGCTGGATTTAAGGACAGGTTCATTCCATCAGGACTGTATGTCATGTACAAGTGACAGTTCAATCAAGAAAAAAGACAAATCAGACTGAACTCATGATCAGAGCACACTAGGGGTGGGCAATTTAATATGTCATTGTTAGAAAAAGAGAGCGATGTCACTGTTACAAGGGGTGGGCAACATGACAATATGTCATTGTTACTATGGCTGCACGATATGACGACATGTTATTGTTACTGTGGGTGGGTGATATGATGATATATCATTGTTATTCAGGCTCGACAAAAAAAGGATTTGTCATTGTTACCACTGGTTGGCAATATGGCACCATTACTAGGGGTATCTAGGCAACAGTCAAATTAAACATTTCAAGCCACAGCAGATAAATAGTGAAAATTAAGACCATGTGAAACCATTTCACAGTTTTTATGAGGGACAACAGATGAGTGATTTATAATCTAATGCCGAGTATTGATGGGGTTCAACACTCAAGAACTTCTCCATTACAGGTTCGATACCACTTAAAAACACAACAACCAGCTTTATGCACAGAATACTGCGAAACAAAAGAAGCAGAAAGGAAAGTCCCCACTAACACAGTGGCGCAATGTGAAGCCTCAGTGTTTAAAATCATTCTGAAATTCCCAAAAGACAGTGCAAAAGTGCAAGGTATAACTAAACAGTAAAGGAATTCATTGCCTTGGGTGACCAGCTATTCTCCATTGTCAAAGACATTTGATTTTGTGGCCCATACTGCAGCCCACATAGTGGAATAATTTTAGCAAAAGATTTTATGTAAATTGTGTTTACTTAATGTCAGCCTTTTTGGTTTTCGGTCTCTTTGCCATTTTGGTCCATCACTAAAAAAATTTCAAAAACTATAAATACAATTATTATTATTCAACGCTTCACACACTGCACTAGTTTAGTATTCACCCCTAACTGTTACTCTGATAAATCAGAGAAAATTAGAGAGAAATGAGGGCACAATGAACTTTGTTAAGAGCAGCACAGTATGCAAAATATTGTATTTAAACATATTCTCTGCTACTTTTTGATAGCATTTTTAAATATGGCACTGCTGGCTACATTATTTCTATGTGTATGTTATGTGATATCTTGATAAATACTGTTGTATGTATCCAACACTTGACATATACATCTACATACAAATGTGCACCCACATTCATTCAGAAAATACATGCATGTGTACACACACATATATACACTGCTGAGGAGAGGAGGTTACAGATTTCTTCATGAGTGACAAGTTCAAAGGAGACCCTCATGGTGTACATTACAGGCAAGCTCCTCTACCTGGCAGCCCAAGATTTCTATCACCAGAGAAGTAAGAAACTCATTTCTAACCCCAAACATCTCATATTACAAGCCTAATTTGCTTTAAAAGCCTGGTCTATAATACAATAAGGTCTGAATGGTGTGAAATCTAGAGAATGAAAAGGTCTTGAATAAAACATTGCACTTTTCTGTCCACACAAAGTTGCCCTTTTTCAGACCTCTAGCACAGAATTCCAGGTCACGTGCTGACAGACTCAGTGCCCACTAGAGGGTGTCGTCTCATGAAGGCATTAGGCTGGAATCATAAGCGGGCATTCCACACTAGGCTGAGTTAAAAGGCTTTGACATTCCAAAAAAAACGGGGGAATTATGTTCCCACACTGTGGGGTGATCCTCACTGGTGGAGAAGGTTGAGACACCATCTCTCTAGTTGTAACAGGACACAGATCCCATAGTTTTCTGAGCAACATCTCTCAATACAAAACATTGAACTTTTCCACTAAGTTCTAAGGGCTTGAGAAGATAGTAGCTTAACGAGTCATCTTTTTTGTTTATACTGCTGCACTTTAAGCCATTACACTTCTGAACATGATAGACCAGAGCTTTCATTTGCAATACATTTTGCTTATTTTTTAAACCTTGTGGGCCTGTCTACTGATCCCCACTTTAGTTCCTCGCTCTCATACTTACATGACATTCGTACTAGTTTCATTGTAGTTACTGTATAACAAGTCTGAATAATGAGTGTAAGAGGTTCAAGAGGTTAGAGCATTCTTGGTTTCTATTCAAGTGATTGCATCTCAGTCTGTTAAAAGCAGGAGTAAATGCATGCTTCACTTCCACAGACTCCAAGCTCCTTGCATGCCTCTTCAGAAGAGAGGGGCCTCCTGTGGTTGCAGACAACCTGAAGTAAGCTACAGTGTGAACAATGCCCGGCACCACAAACTGTCTCCCAGATAACACACACTCATGTCATGCAAACATGCATGCACGTACTTGCGTCGGTATGTATGAAACGGGGCCTTTCTTGGAGGCCTTTAGGGGTCAAGAGGTTGCCTGGACAATAGATAGTGTCTTAAGTCCTTCATTGAATTGACCTGAAGGTCTTGCACTCCTCCAGCTGGGGGATGGGGGTGGCTATGAACCTATATGCCTCTCCCTGTGGGTATTTAACTCCTCCCTGATGAAATGACAAATCTCAACATCTTCAACTGCGAGATGGGGTGGAACCTTAGCAACCTGCAAAGACGCCTGCAGATTCCTAAAGATTTGGTGCATTCCAAGAGCCCATCAACAATGAGGGCTGTTCAAATTACATTCCAAGTCACTGTTGGGACGAGTCCACTACAATGCCCACTGGGAAATGTAGGCATGTATGACAGGATACCGTTTAAGTTAGGGTCATTTTAACAAAACTGTCCCTGCCACTACTGAAACGCACATTAATGCCTGTGGCAATGGGCGCTTCACAGAACATGTTCTCTCCTGTCAGTCTTGCTGTTGGCTAGCCTGACAGTTGGAGATCAGGTCAGGCATTTCATGATAACGCGCACCAGAGAACCAACAGCTGATCATAAATATTAATGCAGAAGTCAACAGATGTATTTTTTCTTCCAAAGAACATTGGAGAAAACTTGGTGGCCTTTCTTTTCCCATCATCAATGACCTCTGGTAGTGTGTCAGCTATACTGGCTTTGTGAATGAAAAAAATTTCAATCAATCCATCCATACACTAAGAATGACATGCACTGACTTGTTAACTTCCAGAGACAGTGTCTGTAGCTGTGTTCTCAAACCAGCACCTCAACTGCACACCACTTGCAGCCCATTCAGGCCACTATAATTTGTCAAACTATTGCTTCAACGTAAAACCATGCCCAGAGCAAGTCATTCAGAAAAAAAACAAGTGACACTTTTCACTACTACACAGCCTGCATGCAGCTTTTCAGCATCCTTCAGCATCTGGCTATGTAAGACCTGCCAACAACCAAAAACAAACTAAACACAACCACCAAAACAAGCTTCTAACTCTCCGTCCAAGAACTAGATGAGCTCCAGGCTCCAGATTCGCGTTCGCTTTTCAGTAAAAACGCTGGAGATAGCGAGGGTCAGCGGGTTTCTACAGAAGTCGCCCCCCTGTAGAAGAAAACTCCGAAAAATGTGATGCGAGTGAGCACCAAGCGCGCACGAGACGAGTTAGCGCGAGGAATCCTCCGCGAGGACGGGCCGTTAGCCGCGCGAGAGACGCCGCGAAGAAAGTGCGATAACGACTTAGTCACAAAACCGAAGAAAAAACCAACAGTGCGGCGCTTCGTTTTAGTCTAACCACGTCTGTTTATAAACTAAAGCCGGGACGCGTGTGTGTGGAGCCGCGGAGACTCTGAGCTAACAGCCCAACTCGAGTTATAACCCACGGCTCTTAACGAGCACCGAGTCGCTCCACGGAGCAAGTGCACGAGTGCAGGAGGGTACTCACCGCAGCCTGGGAGTCCTGAACCCCACAGGAGAGCGTAATGAACAGCAGCACCGCGACAAGCTTCAGCAGACTCTTTAACTTCTTATTCATTCTTCTGTACTGAAAGAACCTGCCCTCTCAACGTCGACAGTTAAGGCTATGAGGACGTATGTAACTTCTCATATTCCTCTTCTAACTCTGTGGTGACTACAGAAGTAGTTTTTTAAAGGTAAAGGCGCATATTCTTCTACAGACTCCAGGCTGCCTAGTGTTAGGACCGTTCACTAACCTACTGGAGCAGCCTTCACTTTTTCTCTTTCCCCTTAACCTGCGCGCCGGACTACTTTCAATCCCTCCGCCTTGGGACAAAATAGTCCCTCCAAAACTTTAGACGACGCTTAGAGTAACTTTTCACAATAAACAAAAAAAGACTGTCGCGCAGTAAACTGGTGAGCTGTGTTTTTATCTATTGTCTTACTTCACGGAAATATTTTGTGTAAATATGCGGATCTTCCAGAGTGAAAAAGAGGACAGTAACTCAGCGTCAGTGCAGGGTAGGACCGCATCACACCCTGTTATCAGGGTTTCCCCCTACATAGCGCGTTCAATTTCTTGGCGTGCCAAATGAGATTTTAACGTCAGTGTGGTCTCGGTTTATGTTTGTACTGCATTGTAGAACAGTTTATTAAATGGGGGAACTAAATAAAGCATTTATTTACTGTGTGGGGTCTAGACTTTTGGACTTTCGTTTTATGTTTATTCGATTTGTTATTACTTTCTGACACATTGGGTCTAACTCATGCGTCTTCAATTCCTTTTCTGGAAAAAAAAATCACCCGCCTTAACTTTCTTATTGAATAAATCATAAGGACAAAAGATCATGGCTGTTAATAAATCTCAGCAGGGCGTTTAGATTAATCATTATTATATGTGGAAGACCATAGGAGCTGTTGTCTGTGAGCCTTTCTACTCTGTTACACTTTTTGCACTCCCACCTGTGAGATTCATTCGAGTCGTGTACTGAAGCTGAGTGAGCCGGTGTGATTGACAGACCGAAGCCCCGCCCCCTGCCCTGCTGCTGAGCGGACTCGTTGCGGTGCGCGGAGTCGAGTTGAGCGCGGAGGGAGCCGTTTCACCGCAGCGTTACCGTGAGTTCAGCTTTTCTCACATTCAGAGCCACTTTAATGCCACGCTGCATTAAAAAGCCGTGTGTACTTTGAGAGGGCGCTAACGTGCTGGTGTGTCTGTGTTGTTGTCGGTGCTGCGGGCTCCGCTCTCCCTCTCTGTCCTTCTTCGTCCTCGAAGTGGATGAACTCGGCGGGTCTGAAGCCGGAGGCTGGTGGTGAAGCGAGGGGAACGACGGAGAGATACAGCGCCTGAGTGTTCCTCCGAGGTGGCACGATGAAGCTCTGGTACGTCCGCTGTGATTAATGTGTAGATAAGATTCATTCCCCCTGCCTGTGTATCTGTGAATGGACTGTGCTTCGTTAACTGGAGAGGTTTAGAGCTGCAGTGTAAAAGTTCTGCGTTGTGCTGAGGTGAGTTGCTCTCCGTGTAGCCTCATGAGCTGATACATGAAAGCCTGTCTGGTTCATTTCTGCAGGATTTGTGTGCTCGCTGTGATTTGGTCGCTGCAGTCTGCACATGCGGTGAGTGCAACAAGTCCCTGTTTCTCATTCTCTCAGTGTGTCAGACTGTCCGTGTCGCGTTTCATGTCTGAACTGTTCTTATAACTCTGGGTAAAATGCTTTTAAACAGTGTGTAGCACTCTCATACATTCTAAAATCACGCCGATCCCGAAGCGCAGGCTTGAAATTGCGTTGTCCCTTTAGTACCTCACACTGTAATGCCTTTACTTGGTAAAGTTTGTTGAACTGGTGCTACTGGTGTCCGGCCACTGGATGTAGGAAAGCACCATAGGCCTGTACCTTACACTCATATCCCACACGCTAGTGGTCACGGACTGTGGTAGGGATGAATGGATTATGTATTTTTAAATCCTGAAAATAAGTTTCATTACCACGTGACCACGTTTTTGACGTTTATGTTTTTGGTGAAGCTCCTAGATCAGGGGTGCACAACTCAGGTCCTGGGGGGTTATGTCTAGCACTATTTGGAGGTTTCCCTACTTAAACACACCCACTAAACCTGCCAATTAACAGATAAATGCAATCAGGTGTGTCTTAGTAGGTAAAACAGCGAACTGTGCTGGACCCTGTCTTAGATGTAGGCTTTGAATTTTTTTTTTCTGAGGGAATCATACATTAATTTTGAAGCTAATACAAAACAGCAGCAGAATATTATTAAAATAATCCAATAAAAATTGTTTAGGAGTTACTTATTTACTTCAGTCTCTGCTAATTTTGTGTCCAGACTGAGATGATTTTATAGTGAGAACAGCCTCATAATAACATGCTTTCATGAATATTTAAATCTAAGTTTAGGACACACCTACTTAGTGATTAGCTGATCACGTGATACTTAGACATACTTAGACAAATGAACTCACATTTTAGCACTGCAATCTCTTTCAGTGGTGTAAAAGTCTTCAGACTGTGCAGTTGAATAATTAATGAGCTTCTAATCTGAAATAAGAAACTAACTTGTGTTATTAAAATGTAATATCTGTAGATGTTAGATTATGACAGTAAGAAAAGAGAAGACGCCACATTTCTTGCTGCAGAGTGTGCAGTTCAGTGGCATCTGGGCTGGAGGCAGTGTTCATTCAGTTGTCAGCAAGGTGCCTTACTTACTATGGCCATGTTTTCTGAGTGCTCGTGTTATAGGTCACTGCTGCTGGTCTTCAGGGGCTAAAACTGTAGATCTAACAGTAAAATCCACTTGTGTTTAGACTGTGTACATATAGTAGGGCATTTTCCCATAGGTCAGGCTGTGGGTGCATGTTCATATCACACTGTTGCTCTTATACAGGAACACAAGGAAACACTATTTAATTCAGACATTTAATTTTGTGCTTTGAAAGGGTTAATTATCTTTGATTGAGAGCCAGACAGTGGTATTGAGTCAATGCTTTAATGGTAACAATAGTCAAGGTGGAGTTCAGAGCAGAAGTGTGAAGAGAACAGCATAGCTTGTTAGACACAGTGAGATGAATGAAGAACACTTAAAAACATCATGAAGGATCATAAAGATTAAGACTTGTGTTTATCATTATAGAAGGGGAACGTTCTAAAGGCTGTTGTGGGACGTGTTTATTTATTTATTTACAGTATAAGTAACCTATCATAGATAATCTTGAGGTTTCCAGTGATAAAGTAAACAAGTCAACACGTTTTTCTTTGAAGTGAACAAGAATGTAAAAAAACACTATCTCATCTCAAATCTCATCTCAAATCTCATTTCACCTCTCTCTCTCTCTCTCTCTCTCTCTCTCTCTCTCTCTCTCTCTCTCTCTCTCTCTCTCTCTCTCATAGCTCTGTCCCACCTCTCTTCTCGCATACTCTCTTTTATCTTTCTCTCCATCCACCAGTCTGTTCTCTCTCAAACTCTCTCTCTTTGTGTCTCACAAACACGCATACTTTATATCTTTAGCAGTGAAAGGAGCTGAGGCATAGTGAAGCTCTTCCTTGTCTTGTTCAGGCACTTGAGATGTTTGCACTGTTCCTGTTGATAAGTGTGGCCTTATCTCTCACTGTCAACAGAATCTCACACACGTGAAAAGTACCATTTATACTATTTTAAATTGACAGGATTTGTTTCATATTGGATCATATATAATTCATATTAATGATCTTTTTTATGCTGTCACAGAACTTGTCCTAATATGGCACTTTAAGTGACCACATAAGAAACATGATAGATAATAAATATGTCTGTATATCATGTCTTTAGAGATGTTGAGGGCAGTAAAGTTGGCTTGAGTAGCTCTAAAGATGTGTTTGGTCAGAGTATGGAGATATGAATTCATTATTGTTAAAAGGAAATCTAGAAAGCGCTCCAGTGTGACATAGCTGTCTAAGGCTTTGCTGTATTTTTGGGAGATCGTGAGTTTAAATCTAACAGCAGATCTAGGGCTACTTAATTATAAGTGGTGCTGCACAGTAAGTAATAAACACAGCTGTTGTACTCAGAGCTTTTGATAGTATTTTTAAATGTGGCATTACTGGTACACTGCATCTCTTTATAAACCCCCAGAAAAATTAAATATTGTAAAACTTTACAAACAGTATTGTGATATTGTATTGCAGACTTGTTATTAACCTTAAAGACTAGTAAGTTCTTTGAGTTCTTTGTTTGTGTGGAGTAAATGAACACATAAAACACACTAACACATTTCCGGTATGTGTTCTTAGCCAAACTTGCTAAATATATATATATATATATCAGTTATAAATATATTAATCACCTATTTAATTAAAAAAAAAGTGCTACATTGAAAGTAAAGGGTAACTGGCTATGTAGAAGCAGCATTCAAATAAAGTGTGAGTTTACTTACCTGCCTCACATTATTTATGGCATAAACTACAACACAGGTCTGTCAAACCAAAAGCCAATGAATTGACAGACTTTGTGTTGTAAGCAAAGATGCAGATTTTGGCTGATTACAATTATGCATCCCTAGTTATTTGGTTCCTGCTATAAACCTAATATGTAAGTCATGGAGTTCTGAGAGTGAGGAATTCATGTGTGGTCTCACATACAGGCAATTACAAATTAACCCTCTAGTGCCCACGCAAAGAAACTGTTAATGTAATCGTCTCTTATCTTTCAGTGAAATGATGTCTTACTGTGATGTCATTTCATTTTGATATGGAAAGTTCAAACCAAATGTAAAGAGTTTTTTTAGTTCACAAATAACCTTTTTAAACAAGCAAATGTGAATAGAAATACACTCTAAAAATAAAGGGGTTCTTTGAAAAAATGCCAAAGAAGACATTTACATGGTATAATTCTTTAAAGTATTGTTTTGTAAATGACCTGCAAGAGTGTGAAGAAGCTTTGGAAAGTGGGAAGAACCTATACATAATGTAAAGGTTCTACAGCATTTTTTTGAAAAATCAAAAGTCAAAGAGGTGTTAGAAGTGTGCACTTCTCACTATAGTCACTTTTTGTTGTTATGTGTATCTAAAAATAAAGGTAACATTGTGCTACTTATATACAGTGATAGGTAATCACAGTCACACACAAAAAGCTCCAGTTCCACATGCACAAGTACTCTGGGCCAGAAGAGTTGGAGAGAGATCAAAGAAAAAGACTCTGAATTAATTGGTGACGGGACATCAGGTTTGATAGGTTTAAGATGCTCTGATGAAGTGCGCCTTTACAGTGGAGCTATAAAGAATGCTTCTCTTGCTTTTAAACAGACCGTTGTGTAGCCTCTCAGTATATTTGGAACAAGTCTAAAGTGCCAGACTGCTTTATGTCTTTTTGACTGCTTCTTGAAAGGAATTGTTTACACAGTTGTCTTGTCCTAATGCTATGAATAATAGCTGAATACTTGTGCTATTGCCTTGCTTTTTGCACGGAAACAAGCAAGACCATATGATGGAAGTTAGGCACCACTGTTTATTCAATCTGAATCCCATTCTAAATAAAAGTGCATGTGAATACTCTCCACAGTTGCCCACCCACACACACCTGCTCATGTGCACAAAGTTAGTGAGCAGTCTGTTGAGAAAGCCACAGTTTAAGGAGGAAGAGGAGAGATAAATGCAAACTCGTAACAGGAGTAAACTGACCTGCACTTATCACCTACACAAAGGCAGTGAGCACTTTCTCTTGGGAGAAAAATAATTGATTAAAATGTTTACGTAATTTCCTAATGAATTAAATGCATTACATCACGACAACTACTGCAATTGAGAAAGTGAAATAAGAAAGTGTTGATGTAATGTACATCATCCATGTGTAAATGAGAATAAATTCAATCCATCTCCTGTTTCAGTCTCTCAGACTTTGTGTGTGTGTGTGTGTGTGTGTGTGTGTGTGTGTGTGTGTGTGTGTGTGTGTGTGTGTGTGTGTGTGTGTGAGACCTGCTGTTCTAACTGTTTATCCAGTGAGCTCTTATCTCTGCAGGCCGTCCTCCCCCCATTCACGGATGAAAAATTCCAGACCTACCTGGCAGAACTTGTTGAATTCTCTCTCTTGCTGCAGGTGTAACTTTCTTAAACGTTCCTCCATGTCAAGCCGAGGCGCTATGATGGCTATGTGATTTGTTAGTGCCACTCTTTGACTGAATTTACTTTTGCCCTAAGGGTACAGATTCTGTTTGAGGCTGTTTTTGAACTCCACCCATCATCCCAGCCACCTAACCCTGGGGGGTAGCTTTTACAGTCCTCTACTTCAAATTAGATTAAGTAGTTATTAGAAATGTAAATCCCTGATCTCACGGTGATGCATCGTAAATCAAATTTCACCAGGATTTGATTTGACTAACTTGGTTTATGATACAAAAATACAGTGAATATTTGAATGTGAGTGCAGGCACAACAGTGAAATATAGACTTTCAAAAATAGTGATTCAGTGATCCGATTCATGGATCAGTACGTGGTCAGATGTGACAGATTCACTATAAATGCTGTTTTCTAGACACCATACACATCAGATTCTCACTTTGTGTTTCATCAGTGGAGCTAATTGCTTCACATACAGTTAGTAATTACTAATGATCACAATACACGCAAACCTGTTTATTTAAGGAGAATAATGTTTCTTTAATAATCTTTCAGTGTTTCTTTGCAATCATGAAATGTGCCATGTGTTTCTCTGCAGAGTCCCTCTTCTGGCGATATTTGTATCAATTTAATATAGGCAAATTGTCAGATTTTATGGATAAAAGGTGATAACTTATATGTCTATAGTGCATTCTTAGGCCTAAAATAACAACAAAAACAACACAAATGACTTTTGGGGGAGGGGTGTTTAGGAAAATATCTTGAGAATTTTATTTTGGCTAAAAATGAGCATGAATTTGAAGGCTATTACCCTTGATCATAATCATTTACATCATGAATGCGCTGGTTTGGGGATGAAGGTGGCGATTTTTGGTGTTGATTTTAAAATGGGTTATTTTATTAGTTAAAGTTCATGCATTTTTACGCCTCTCGTGGTTAGAGCTAACAGCCTGTCAGCTGTGCAGAATTGAAGGTTCTTAATGGAGAAGCAGATTTTCCCTCTGTTTTTCTGTTAAGCACAATTTGAGCCCTGATTTCTAAGCAGAGGAAATCCTTACCTCAGTGCCTTGCTACGACTGGACATTGATGAATTTCACCTTCTTATTCTCTTGCTTGCTCTTTTCCCCCACACATTCACATAAATGTCAGAAGAATCCCTTTCTTTCTCAAACTTTCACTGGATGTCAGCAATAGAAGAAAACCAAAGAGACAATCCTCTGTTTCTCTCTCTCTCTCTCTCTGTGCTGAGAAAGGCACATATAGAGAGCAATGATGTGATAGTTCAACCTCACTGAAGGGCTTTTCCCATAAATGGTTATGTTCTTGTAGAGCTAGGAGAAGGGACAAGATAAAGCTGTAAAAAAAAAGTTTGTGGTCTTTCTTCCTTTCAAAGGGGGGCCTGTCTGTCTCCTTGTTTTAGTTAACTAGGGTCAGATACAGCAGTAATCACAAGCTCAGTGACTGTTGGCTTTTAAGTTTAGCTGAAGTTTTAAGGTTTTCAGGTTTTTTGGTCAGGTCCTCCTGCAGTCAGGCTTTTCAGAATCCCCAACCTTGTTCTACTCTGTTCTTCTTCAGTTTCCCTGTCTCTCTCTCTCTCTCTCTCTCTCTCTCTCTCTCTCTCTCTCTCTCTCTCTCTCTCTCTCTCTCTCTCTCTCTCTCCTCTTTTTCTGTGTCTTACTCTTCCTGGTTATAAAATGTGGGAATCTATAACCAAATTGTCACTCTCATCAGTAAACCTCTTAAATATATGCTAAATTTATTATTTAATTTGAAATTGTCTTGCTTGTGTTCGTTACAATGCAGTTTTTAAACATACCATTTTTCAATTTTCAACAAAGTTTGTGTGACTAAGACATCTCCGTCACTCCCCAACCTCACTGTCAAACTAAAGCGAAAGTCAAAGGGCAACTCATACAAAGGAGATTGGAGAAAGAAGAAAAGCGGTAGCAGTGACAGAAGTCGAAAATTCTTTACTAGTTGATTTATCACACTTGTAAAAAACCTTTTTAGGGAAAAGAGAAAGGATATAGGATTCCTGCAAAGAAAACAGGAGCATTGCTGGAGGAGAATGAGAAGCTTCTAATAAAGCACTGTGCAGCAGAAAAATTAAGGAACAAGCCACATATTTGTCATTCTCTAGTTGTTGATTGTGATAATGAAGTTTTCCATCACAAACAGGTGTTTGTGGCTTTTGTGCCTGGCCTTTCATGGGGACTGAACAGCACAATGATCAGCACATTCCCTCCTTCTCACTCCCCCACCTCTTAAAAGAGACAGTTCAACAACTGTCAGCTCCTCTCCTGCCTCTGCTGCTCTGTTGATCACCTACTGCTTACAGCCCCCCCACCTTTTAATTGATACAGTATATGCATTATATATATATATATATATATATATATATATATATATATATATATATATATATATATATGTTTGTGTATATATATATATATATATATATATATATGTTTGTATATATATATATATATATATATATATATATTTGTGATGTCATAAAAACATCACTTTCATATATTCATCTTTTCAGCCTACAGTAGTTTAGCCCTGCGCATTCACACTGAAGTTATAAGGAGTGTTTCAGCTTAATTTATAAGGAGTGTTTCACTGCTTTTTGAATGAAGCATAAGGTCAGAACAGATGTTGTTTACATCAGTCTTAAAGGCACAGTAACTGTAATACTCAGACAAGGTTGTCAGATGCACATGCAGATAGTCTTTTAATAAAGTCTCTAGATCAAAAACAGCGAATTAACAGGCAAAGAGTCCAGGGAAAAAACAGGAATGCCCAAAACACAGTGAAGGTAACTCGATAGTGACACGGAGAGTGGCAATACCTCGCAAGGAAGCAATGTGAGAGTCTGGGTTATAAAGGGTGCTGATGAGTGGATTGTAGGCAGGTGTGTGTGTGTTGGGAGCAGTCAGCCTCTTAATACTCCAGAGAAGCTGATCTCTGGATGGAGGAATGGCCAGTAGGCATGACAGTAACAAAAACAGATGTTTCATTGTAAGGAATAAATAGAAGTTGGAGAATGAAAATGTAAACATGAGTTATTTAAACCACACAAACATGGTAAGTGGACCTCGGGGGAAAAAATAAAATGCAAGAGTCATGAGAGTAGGTTATAGGCCCTTTAAAAAAAAAATACACAAATAACTTTTAAACTTTTTAATTCTCTTGGAAATGGAAAAAGCACAGCACCTTTGTAAATAGTGCATTATAACATTCTGCAGTGATGTGTCATTATGTGTTGCCCTGTAATTGAAAATCCCACTGTTTTTCCATCCACCTTTATCTTCACCTCCCTCCTCTTTCCCTGTATCCCTCTGTCATGTACACATACTGCTCAGTGGATCTGGAGATTTGTTGAAGCTGTTGCCAAGTGGAATGATGCAACTTCTTTACCTGAGCTGTGTTCAGATGCATGCCTGTTCAGGTGATACTGCACGTTTTATTACAAAGACTGTGCTGGTAGAAATTGGCACTCGACTGAGAAGGAATGTGCCCTCGAAGGGTCTTTCCATTGCACTTGCTGTAATTTGTCACAGATATGACACAACACGGGTTGAGGCATGTGTTTCATTTATTTTTTGAACAACGGGTAAAGTTTTATCACATATAACAGCTAAAACCTTTCACCTTTCATGTTCCAAATTGTTCTGCTCATTCTTGCCGGCTGATCCATGTGTATCAGCATTGCCAGATATATATTTAGTTAGCTTTCATTCCGTAAATGAATGAAATGAATGATAGCCTCTCTTTCTGCTTTCATGGCCAGAAACGAGTAATTAGCACTGGTTGGGTGTGCATTAAAATGTGTGTTGTGCTGATGTATTATATTCAAGCTGGATTTTACTGCTTAAATAGCCTATACAGTCAGGCACAGTAGTGCTTATAGGATAATATAGCCCGGTTTATTATAATGTCCTGGTACTAGCTTAAATCATCATTATAGTTACAGCTTTATTTTGTCTGTAAACCAAAATGTCCATGGTGGTTAAAGTTTCAGTGAAGTCTGTAAAATTTAAGCACCTCTGTGTCTATGTAGTGTTCATAAGGAAGCAGGGTTTCTGAGGGGCTTTAGGCTGGAATGAGGGCAGTTAGGCATTTTCCCCCACAGGGTTAAAACCCTGCAGACACACATTCCCGTGATGGTATTTCTAAGATGGCATTCTGAGATGTGTGACAGGGGCAGGTCTCAGCTTAGTCTGCGACCTTCAGCAATTAGCTGAAGCTCACCTGTGCATTCCCTGCATCTCATTTTCCCACCTCTTAAAGAGAGAACTCAGCAGCTATTTGCTCTATCCTGCCTCGCTGCTTCTCTGTGAGTCACCTCCTGCTTATAATTTCCCCTGTCCCCTTCAAAATCACCTGCCAAGAGAGGAACACACAATGTTACACCAAACTAGTTTGGTGAAAAATCAAGTGTACAATGTCTTCCTGGTACCTCAAATGTAGTGTATTGGCCAAGAAATATACTTCTTAAGTTTAGCATCAGAGTTGTGAGGCTAAAGTAGATAAGCAGCAGTGAGGAGCCCTCAGGGCAGGGCTTCTTACTGAAGAAGTCACTGTAAAACTGCTGCAAGGTAAAATACATGTTAATATGTTTGTTACGAGCTTTAGATAGCTGCATTTAATCAGGGAGAGAAGAATGTTCATGTGAATTGCCATTAGCTTACTGCTTACCAGCATCCCATAAGGGCGCTAGCAAAATGTATCATTTTTTCTTCGTTTTTGGTATTTATGGCTTGAACTGAAGACCTAGCCATAGGCCGTCCTGTTAATATGCAGTTATTTATGAGATTTTACTAATCAGGTCACATTGTGAAAACTGCATGTCTGCACACTTGGTTTAAACCACATTAAGCATATGTGGTTTCTGACACTGTATCACTAATTGTTGTGTATAAGTATGTTACAGAGTTAAGAACAATAGAGCCATCTTGGTGCATGAATTTTGTCTGCTTTTGTTCATTGTAGTCAGTTTTCGTCTATGTTTATAGATCACAATATGTTATACAGTGTCAGAAAAATTGTGGAATTTGTGGAAATTGTTTTTTTTTAATAAACTAAAACTTTATCATCTCTTAATTTTACTCTGAAGGTAGAATACTTGACAGTCTCTCTGACCTTTGAGACACCTCTCTTAGCAATAAATACTGGGACAGCCTTACCTGTCCTGCTCACCTGTTCTCTACTACCCTTCTGGGCGGGTGAAACTAAGGCAGCTATAATAAGCATAAATCGTGACATTTAGATGATGTCATCGACAGGAATGAAAGAAGGAAAGAGAGGTTGTAAATCAATCAAAAGAGAATGATAAATCTCTCTAACCCTGATGTTTTACTAACACTCAAAGCAGTTATTCCATAGATATTTAATGCTGACCGTTCTGATATTTCAGCTTTTCTGATAAACACAGTAGCTGATTTTCCTCACATGTGTTTTTACAGACAGTTGAAATGTAGTACCCAGATTCTAATAATGACCAAGTTTGCATCAGGTCAGGAGATGTTCGTCTCCTCAGTCCTGCAGGAAGGACTACACAGATACACAGCTGTTCCATACACCAGATCACATCTGTTAGACCCCTATTTTACGATCTTTTCACCATGCTTCTCATCTGTTTTATACCTTTCTTTCTTGTTATCACCAGCATCTCTCTAGAGTAGGAGGAGTGATGGGCCTCAGATAGATGATCTGAGGTATTTCCTCAGTCTTATCCCCGGGACCTCTTTGGGTCTGGTGGGTTCTTCTCCATTGTTGTTATTCAGCAGAGTTAAGATCATTAAACAAACCCTCCAAATCCAGTTCCTTGTAAAGTTCTGGGCCTAACCCACTTTTTATTTGTAGTTCATCGTTTGAGATGAGATTAAGGGGACTGAAAGTTTGTCACCTGGATAATAAGATACTGATAAATTGTGGAGCATTGACGCAAGTTTTTTTAAAAGCGATTTGTCCTAAAGAGATTACCATTTGTTAGGGCAGCCCAATTGATTGTCATGTCCAAATTATTACAGTGATGGAAGTTGTTTAGCATTAAGTGTATATAGTCAGGAAGTGTATAGTTAGAATGAAGTGCATACAGCTTGCCTGCCAATGTTCTCCAGATTTATAAACACACTACTTAGTTTAAAACCTTGAGATGGATGTTTTTTTTCAGAGCGAATCTACACATAAATTAATTGACATAAAAATTGTACCTTTTCTTTTTAAAAGTGTAAAGTAAAGAAAATTTTGTACAGTAAAAGTTTATTTTGAGAAATTTAGTGACTATATATTGAAGTTATTCTCAGTGAACAAATTATTTGGTTATGCTAATGTGTCTTTTGAGCTCTGTAAAGTGCATCAGAACCTTGCTTTTAAAGTAAAGGTTTTGTTCCAAAATACATGACATGCCACTTTCATGTTTTTTGGGGTTTTTTTGCATGTTGTTGGGAGTGGGAATTACACCAGTAGGTCTTTCCTAATTTACTTTGACCAAGCCCTTTGATTTTTTTCAGATACATTGTTCACATTCTTTATATTGCAACAATGGATCAACAATGTGTGTTACACCCATCTAGGCCTTATTTATTCCATAAATGATTGCACCTGTAAAAGCATGATCAACAGAAGTTCAGTGGGTCATGGCTTCAGTTGATTGGTTGGTCATTAACACACTTAAAGGAAACATTGGCATATCTAGGCATCAATTCCTCACTGTCGAAAGTACATGCCATACATAGTTTAACTTATTTTGTAGTTTCATAGTCATAGTTACTGAATAATTTGTAGTAGTAACTGAATAATGAGTCTTAGATAGAAAAGGTTAACATCTCCACCAATTATTGCATATGTAACCACCCTTGTTTTACACTCCCATTTTTTCTGTCTTATGTCCCTCAGAAAGACAGCATTTAAGGGTAAAAGGTTGGCCTCAACTTGGGAGGGCTAGTTAAAGAGAAACATTTGTTACTTGTTAACAGTGCCAAGTGGTCCATTGAACTGCTCCAGAGGTTGAGAGTCTCCTTAACAGTAATACAGTCCTCGAAAGCTTCATTGGACTTCTAGATTCGCAAGAGCTCCAATTGGTGTTTAATGCTTCTCCTCTGAGGGTGCTGAATTCTTTGCCTCCCTTTACTGAAATTCCTAAAGTGATGTTGATGGAGCAGACCTCCCTTATCATGAACCTTTTGAGACTCAGCAGTAGTCCAGCAGGTTGGTGTTGATTCTAAATGTTCCCCTTGGATTCTGTCCCCTGCTCTGGTTCTTTACTGGCTCCCTGCTTGGGCTTTGAAGCCACAGTTTTCTCCACTGCTGAGGGGTAGTTTCCTGTAGTTCCTACGATGAAGGACGGCTCTTGCAGCGGGTGGCCCGTTCAGCTCCATTTCCTGAGGTCACCATCAGAGACCACAGCTGTGTGCCTCGGTGCTCACAAACATTGGGCAGTGAGTGTTTACGACATGCATCATATACAAGCATGTGGATGTGACCAGCAAATACCATCATTGTTATGTTGGTGTATAGAAACATAGTTGCACAGCACCATGCATGACATAAACAAATGGCTCGCTCTTTTCATATGCACTGTTGCTGAGATGTTGACATATAAAAGTGCTAGTGTACTTTCAGAAGGTTTTACTGAAGAGATTTGTAACCTTTTAACCAGACCTGTGTTGGCATGTTGTAACATCTCGTGATTAAGTTTGGGGAGCCAACTGTCTTGTGGAGGTCAGTGGTTGTCTTGGAGACGGTGTCTGTGGACAACACAGATTCATTGCTTTCCAGTAGTGTAGGCTGAAATCTGTCATTGCTCACTTCTCTGCCATTGTTCACTTCTTAACTGCTTCCTTACTCCTCACACCAATGAAAGAAAGAACGAAAGAAGCGAAGAAACAAATAATGTCTTTGAGACTTATGTGTAGTTGTAATTGGCAGTATTGTTTTAGATAATTGAGTTAATGTAGAACTCCCCACTGGCGACCTGTCCAGGGTGTATCCTGCCTTCCGCCCAAAGACTGCTGGGATAGGCTCCAGAATCCCCCCGCGACCCTGACGGAGAGGCGGCTTAGAAAATGGATGGATGGATGGATAGAACTCCCCATTTTTGTGCTTATAATTATAGGTTTATTCAGATCAGTTTGCTGTGAATTGTTGCATTGTAGGTAAAATTATTTAGGCCTACATGTTTTTTGCAGTGATGGTGATAGGGACTAGAGATTATGATGTCTGTAACTCAAATATAGCCATTTTATTAACTATCCAACACCACCAGTGAATATACTCCTGTCCTCTAAGTTTAAATATATTATGTGTCACTATTTTGATTTATAAAAATAGTGGGCTGTCTTTGTTTTAGACCAAAAGCTTACTGCAGAACTACTGTAAAACAATGTCTCAGGCATTTGATTGCATAAGCTACGGTTAAGTCTACTAATATTCTGTGATGTAACTTGTAGACATCGTGTTCCTATCACCACTGCTGTGAATACTTCTGACTCAAACTACTTTGATTGGCTTTGTTGACATCTGAACCATTTAATTATGCAGTTTTTTGGAATTTTTTAAAATTTTGCTTTAAATGTGGGAATTTTTTAAAGTACTCTGCAAACATCAGTCTGTGTCTGACTTGAGCAATTATTACAATATTTGTACAGGTATACTGAATGCAGTTGAAGGATTATCTCACCCAAATCTAAACTGAACACAGCTCATGATGAGATAGTAGTCATTGCAGGATTTCTGACTGTATAATTATCAACTAACTCTTCACTTTTACATTTTGAAACTTTATTCAGTTGGATGCACTTTAAAAGTTGAATGAAACATTAATTTCCATTGAAACCATTACAAGAAACAACTAAAAATCAATAATGTATGCACATTCAAGTTTTCCAGTAGTTATATATCATATTGTTCTAGCTGTGTATAATCATCTGCAATTTATTGTTTAGCCTACACTTGCATCTTGTGTATTTTATTTCAAGGGAGAAGAAAATAAATAATCAAGTTATGTAGATCATGATAGGTGAGAGGAGGATAACAAAAATGCTGGCATAAGTAGATATTCAAACAGCTGCCATGTTAACATTACCTTGCAAGTTAATTAGCTAATTATGTAACTGGTTACTAGAAAATTACCTATATTCTTCCAAGAGACCATAATTTTGTTGTTTTGTCCATGATCTGTTGATTGAAATCAATAGGTTGAAAGAACGTTGTTTGACATGATTATATGTTTTGTGATCAGCTTTTTGATTGGCTGTGTCATGAAACTTTTCACAATGTTGAAACGGTTGCGAGTGTTGACACTGAGTTTCAAACAAGCTTCAAATGAGTTGCAGGAGGCTGTCTATTATGCAGTGCAAGTGAAAATTTTGTTTCATATGTTTCCAGAAACTAAAGTTGCATGCAGTTTTTAGCTTAAATTACTGAGCATTGGTATTATTTAATTTCTTAGCTCAACTCAGAAATTTATGAAAGAAGAAAGAAAGTATTTCTTCCAAACAATGACATTGCCCTGTGTATGTATAATTCATGGAACATTTTACCATCCAAGACAAACTCCAAGTAATATTTACATGGCAACTCTCCATATAAGGTATTCAGAGAGTGCTGAAGTTGAGACCAACTCTTTCAGTTCCCATAAAACTCAGTCCCAACCAACTCCCACCCAAGCGGTCTTTATGCCTCCCCAAGTCCAGTCTCCATAGTTTTAGTCATTTTCTACTTTGACACAGGGCTGTGATACTGCTGTGGCTTTCAAGTGCTGCCTTCACACTGGCCAGCCAAGTTCTTCTGTGCATACATCGGCCCTGTAGTCGGCTTGATAGAGGGCACGCCCCAACCTGCCATGACCTCCTCCAACAAAAGAAAATCATCCGGAGGTCAATGTCTGATTTCACCCACCGCAGTGCTCCCCCACACTTATATATGGGGTGATGCAATGTGAGGAAAGATATTAATAACTTCATCTGTCGATGTGTCACTGTTGCTCTGGTTGTCTTGTTGTCTGTGTTTACTAGCACCTGATGCAGTCTTGGTGACAACAGTGTTTATAAGATGACAATATTAGAAACATTATCCTATTCTCTCTCCTGGTGTCTCATCTTCCTGTGTTAGTTGATCTTTCTCTATATCTGTCTTTAGGACTATAATCACGTATGCACTTTTGTCCAGTCTATTTTAATTCCACGTGTTTTTTTGTGACACCAGCTGGGTGCTAAAATTGTGTAGTATTTATGTAAGAAGGCACATAAAGCTGCTTTATATAAACCATAAGGTTCTTATTTTTTAGAGAACAAGAGGTGAGACAAGGACGCTTAGCTTGTAACATACATCAACTTGATAGCGCTTGCAGTGGCCAATTCCACAGCTGATTGTTTTCGCTGTGGCCTTCAGGATTTGGTCATGGTGTCAGCAGTACCGCCCTTCGCCCAGGGCTTTCAAACAGCAGCTGAAGATGTGTTCCAGGGTCCCCCTCTTCAGGCACAGGTTGCAGGCTGGTCTCCACCAATACCCAGCTGAACAGATTGGATGGGCTCGGTAGTACATCGTAGACAGCCTGGATCAGCAATCGTATACGATGGGGTTCTGCTTTCCACAGCTCCACCCTTGAGACTTTGCGGTCCAGTGCATGCTCCCATCTTGCCCATGCTCCCTGCTGCCACATTACAACTGTCCTGCTGGCCAGCTCCTCCTCTACTGATGCCCACACCTCTCGCTGCACCAGTGCTCTCCTGTCCTTCCCCTGCGCCTTATTGTAGCGAGATGTTGTACTGCTACCCAGGCCAGCTCTTCCATGAGTCACTACTCCCACCAGTGCCTTGTGACATATCTGTGACTCAGCCTCATCCACAGCATCTGCTGCCTTCCACCCCTGTCCTCACTTTGATCCCAGCCTGGGAGGCCTTCGGGTCCTCTGACTCTCTGTATCGCAGCACCTCCCTGGCACAGCTTACCTTGAACGCCTCACTCAAGCTGCTGATGGGGAGCTTCAGCTTGTTGTTTTGGCCGTACAGGGTGAGGTTGCTCAGGCTCTGAGGTAGACCCAGCCACTTCCATAGATACCTGCTGACTCTCTTCTCAAAGCCCTCGATGGTGGAGATTGGAACCTCATAGATCAGGAGGGGCCAGCGAATCCGTGGGAGGATGCCATGTTGGTAAACCAAGGCCTTAAACTTGCCAGGTAGGCCTGACTCGTCCACTGTGGCTAGCCAGGCTTCCAGCTCAAGGTTGGTTGCACGTATGGCTGCCATGTCTTTCAGGCTACAGTCGAACACCTTTCCCAGGCTCTTCACTGGTTTCTCAGTGATGGATGGTATCTGGGTAGTGCCAAGTGTGAAGTGAAACTTGTTGGTGACCTTTCCTTTCTTCAACACCACAGATCTGGACTTTTCTGGCTTGAAGCACATGCAAGCCCAGGTGATCATCTCTTCCAGTCCCTTCAGGATCCACCTGCTCCCTGAGACGTGTGGTGTTCATGGCGAGTGCGAATAAGATCACTGAAATGGTGCATCCAGTGATGATCCACTTCTCAGGCCTGTGCCAATCTGATTTTGTAGACCCAGCAGAGACTCTTAGACTGAAACTGTCGTAGTAGTCCAGAATGAGGTCTCTAAACTTGTCTGGGATGTGGTTCTGGTGCAGGGCCTCCTCAACCAATTTGTGGGGTATGGACCCATAGGCGTTTGTTAGGTCCAACCACAGCACCACCAGGTCCCCCTTGTTCTCTCAGGTTTCCATGATCAGCTGGGTAACCACATCTGTGTGCTCCAAACACCCTGGCATTTTTGGGATCCCTCCTTTCTGGGCCGAGGTGTCAATATACGAGTTCCTCAGGAGGTAGTCGGTCAGGCACCTGGCAACAATGTTGAAGAATATCTTTCCCTCAACACTGAGCAGTGAGTTCTGAACTGGCTGATGGTCTTCGACTTTTCCTCCTTAGGAATCCATACCCCTTCAGCAAACCACCACTGGCCTGTGGAATAGCTTCGGGCAGTTCTTGTAAACCCTGTAAGTTACCCCACTTGGTCCCGGGGCTGAGCTTGTTCTGGCCTTCTTGATCACATCCTGGATCTCCTTCCAGCTGGGCTCCTTCCCATCGAAGTCCAGCGTTGGTGCAGCTCTTGCCTCAGCTGGTGGATCTTGTTCGCCCTGTTGTTCATGGTGTAGGGGAGGTTCCCTGCCCTCTTCTCCTCCAGTCCAAATCTCTCACCTGCTAGGCTGACGATGATGGTGGTCATATTCTGGAAACGTCGATCAGCGTCACCATTGGCTATTGCTTCCAAGATGGTGTCTGCGTCTTCGTCAGACTGGAGCCACTCCTTCTCCTTGTTAGCTTGGAGCCATTTTACCCGACAATGTTCTGATATTCTGCATGGGTTTGGGGCTTGTGTCACTTGGAGGTTCTGGGCACTGTGGTTTGGCTCCGGGCCTAGCCTAGCTTGAGTAATTAAAAAATCTCAGACATTTTTAAATTTAATGCCTTATATTGTCTATTCTATTCTATTCTATTCTATTCTATTCTATTCTATTCTATTCTATTCTACTATTTTGACATAATTTATTGCATCTTTTCCCCCAGGGACACGTGATATTAGTTGCTGATAGAGCATTATGCCATTAAATTATGTTGCTATAACTTGTGCTAACCATACACTAGACACCTACTCATATCTAAAGACAGTGTGATGGTTTTTAGTCACAGACTATGATTGTAGACTAGGAATCTTGCAGTGTCACTATTTACAAGATTGCAACTAGATTTTTTAAATTATTCCCCATCAAGCACCTAGTTGAAATTTACAAGCAGATAAACACTTCTCCTTCCACTCTACAGTGGTACAGATGGGAAGATACATCAGCCGGGTGTGCAAAGATCTAGAGCACAGATTAATTCACTATAGAACTGTATATACTGGCAGATCATCAC
Organism: Pygocentrus nattereri; assembly: GCF_015220715.1. Taxonomy (NCBI): domain Eukaryota; kingdom Metazoa; phylum Chordata; class Actinopteri; order Characiformes; family Serrasalmidae; genus Pygocentrus; species Pygocentrus nattereri. Next base: position 25,256,250 of record NC_051212.1, on the reverse strand, counting down.
CCAGAATTTTAATTAACCTGAAAATGTACAGATGCATTCTTATTTAACATACTGATTTACACATCAACACAACATGCAGCGATTCAGCATTGTTGATTGGATGCCATGAATTAAAGCATAAGAAACAAACAAAATAAGAAACCACTGTAACAGAAAACAGAAAAAAAAACATTTATGTTCTTCAGTAAGGCATTCTTAAAGTCATCTGCACATTTCTATACGTGTTACAGGCTCAGTGAACCTGAAATATCAATAACATTAATATTAACAGTTTACATTTTAAGTTCATATCTCTCTCTCTCTTGCTTTCTTTCTGTCTGTCTATCTGTCTCTCTTTTTCTTTCTCCCACTCTCTTGCTTTCTCTCTCTCTTTCTCTCTTTCTCTCTCTGTCTTTCTCTCTCTGTCACTCTCTTTCTCTCTCTCTGTGTATCTATCTCTCTCTCTCTCTCTCTCTCTCTCTCTCTCTCTCACTGTCTCTCTCTCACTCTCTGTATTTGTCTACGACAGTGAAATCGCTTTAAAAGTCGTCTGGTGTGAGGCCTGCATTAAGGATTGTTGTTTGACAACATAGAGTAAAACCCCTTTAACCATGGCAAAATCTCTGCAATGTACTCATGTAACTTTTGCATTTGTAAAATGGTGACAACATATAAAATTCTCAAATGATGGCAAAATACAGTGTAGGTAGGCAATATGGCATATATTTTAAATTATAATCTAATACATTATGCTCTCTTTCTAGTGAAATGTGCAAGTGGTGTTCTTCAGGTCCTGACAGTATCCACAATATGCCTTTTATTGGACTTTTAATGACTTTTATTTACATATTTGCTGTAGTCATAACAAATAATTTTCCTAGTAGATTATTGTTGACAAACAATGCAATGGTCAAATGTAATTCCATAAACAGTAGTGTTTTATCTGTTTTATGAACTTCATAAACATTCTGCTAAATTAGGTGTGGGATGAGGCCTGTGTCTGCATGTGGTAGAGTTAGAGAGACACTTAGAGAAGGCAGTAGGAGTGAATAGCATTATGTTGTTCTCATAAGAAAACCTTGAAACTCTGTTGTTTTCAGTTTTTGTTTTTTCACACAGTTTAAAACACCATCTGCCTTGTACGTTGTGTTTCATAACAAATGACAAATAGCCACTACAAATGATTTCCCAGTAATTTTCCATCGTTGTTAGTTTTCACAGTCTTATCTTTGTATTACAACAAACAGAATGTGAATTGTGTGCATCTTAATTAAGTGGTTTAATGGCAAGAATTTGTAAAGAAAGTCAAAAGCACATTTATTGAGCCACATCAATGGTCTTACAAAAACAACAAAGCTTTTAGAGGGCAGCACTGAGTTATGTTTCTTAGAAACTAATGTTTTTTGTCATTACTCAAGAATCTGAACAAATATAAACTACCATCCTTGAGTCAGTCAGGAGGTCACCTTTTCACTCTCCCAATGAACTTTGCAACTCGTGCAATTTATTGCAACTCAAGTGCAATACAGTAGGGAGATGGGGAATAAGCCTCAGGCATGGGGAAGGGTACAGAGAAACTTTGGGAGGTGTTGGAGGTAGAAGGGTGTGGCATCTGAGGGTCTGATCATGTCTGTATACAAGGTGGGTGTGGGGGAGGTGACAGATGTGGGCTCCTGAAAAAAGGGAGGAATTTGGGAGAGGATGAGAGAGAGACCGTGAGAGATAGAGAAAGAAGATTGTAGTTGGGACATTGAGTGCATGTTACTCAAGTACACCCATGAAGGGTATGCCAAGACTTGTTGGTAAAGGTTTGTCTGTTTGTCTTACCTGAGCCTTTCCATCCATTCCTCCCCTCTCTCACGTCATCCAGCTATCATTCGGCTATCTCGACTTAGTTTGATGGACGTATCTTGTGGATTGACATGCTGTGTAGACTCCAAACACCCACTGTGCACTTCAGCTTAGTAGTGGCTAAAGTTTGAAAGTAAATCTCACAACCATATCATCTATTGTAAATATTGATGTTGCATTAGTCTTGAGGCAGTGTCAGCTTATAATACATGTGAACTTGCATGCCACTTTTCTTGAAACGGCAAACTGGTATACACATGGAATTTATTCCCTGAATAGATCACAGTAGCAACAACCTTAAGAGTAAGTTCAGTAGAACTGCAACAACATATGTAGATGTGTCAATTAAATCATAATTAAATGGTAGACACTTAAAGAGGATGCTTGTGCTGAAGACTAAAGGAAACAGTAAATATTTCACCAAGTAATTTTGTATTTCAGAGCTTGTTACTTTTACAAGTGACTAAGGAGAACACACAGACTAGAACTTGAAAGGGGCTATTTTTGAACTACATCAAAGCATGCAAAGGGAAAGCTATACATGTCTTGTATCTATTTAGAGACAACTACATCTCCACTTAGCACTGCCACTATGTTAGAACCTTTCCAGCCACGCAAATTTAGAGCTTGCCCTAAAGCTGAGACAGTGAGCAGAGCGACCTTCCCTGAAGACAATTGGAGCTATTGTTTCCATCTCCCTGTTTGAATATGAAGAGATGGGAATACCCCATTTTCACACCTTTTTCCTTTTGGCATCTCAGTTAACATAGTCCTTGTTCATTACGGATGCACCAATATGAGAATTGTCTGCCAATGCCAATATCCAAGTTTGTGTAATCAATGCCAGTTCATTAACTTTTATACAGTTGGAACTAAATCCCTTTAGAATAACATTACAGAGAAGTAGCACACTTATTTGGATTATAAATGCATTACAAGTAATAAAGCGCAAAACCTTTTGCATAGTATCTTAGTATGGCTGTCAATACCATTATGAATCTGATATCATCGTGCATTCCAATTGTTCATACCTAGTATTGATCCGTCTCTTAAAATCTGATCAGAAGTGTAAAGCAAGAGTTTTACACTGGAATTTCCATGTGTCTTTAGTCTGCTTATGACCGGATTTTGTGACTAGAAGTGTACAGCACACTTTTGCTATGCACATTTGCTCTCGAAAAATGTGCCATGCGAGGGCTGTTACAGATCACATGAATTGCTGATCACATGAATTGGGACACTTTAGCGTATTTACTACTCTGACATAGCCAGTTCAACACAGGAAGGGCAAATTCAACACAGGAAAGGCTGGTTAATTAGCCTCTTAGTTGAACCAGATGTGTTAGAGCAGGAAAGAATACAGCATATGCAGGGCAGGGAATACCCAGGAATAGTGCAAGGAACCACTTTATTAGAGAATCATGGAAAATAGTTGGTTAGTTTTTGATCTGGTCACTTTGTATGCCAGTTCAGTCAAAAACCAATTACTTTATGCACTTATGACTTTAACTGTTTAACCACTGTTTTTCTATAGAGGTGATGCCACAGTTGATTCTCTTACTAATGGTGTAGTATATCAACATTCCAGATTACTTCACAAGAAAAAATAAACTAGGAAGCCTTCTTTGACCCCTTACATGATCAGGGCCCACCAGCAGGCCCAAAGTTTTATTATATGCTTCTGTAACCTAAGAATAGCTCTGCCAATTTGCATCAAAGACCATGTAGCTACTAAATAATATGCTTTTGTATGTGATAATAAGCCTGGGATTTCAAGGGGTTTAGCAAGGAGTAAAATATTGGTTGATTACATATTCATGATTTACTAACATTTGAGCAACCCGTGGTGGGTGATTTTGTATGCAGTTTTCTTTGCCTTTTAAAACCAGGTGTAAATTTGCATTAGGGTCTCAAAAGACACGGTGTTGGGAGACGGCATGCATTATCATCATTGCTAACTTATCATTGCCTATTCATTAAGAAAGTAAATCTTAATCCTTTTTTCAAAGTTATTGAGTAACTGATTAAGTTATTAATCAGTTCATTCTGACAGCCCTAGTCTAAAGGTGTTTGTTTTTCAAATGTTTTGTTATGATATATCTTGTCCCTTCCATCATCCATACATTGTCTGGTTGATGTTAACTGATGTCAATTTTTTTGAGACACTTACTGGCATGCTAAATATTTGTTATTAGCCATTTTCAGAGATATTTGTTATTTGTTGCTGGTCAATAGGCCTAAATGAGTCCTACTTTCCCTTTATGAAGCTATGCAGTACATGCAGACTGTGTGATAAATATACATGTGCAGTAAGTATTTTAAGGTCTCTGCTTTCTTCTGCATGACTCAGGATCTGAATATGGCACTTCTGATTCAGTGGAGCCAGGCTCTTCAACCCCGTTCAAGACCATTTTAGCAGTGACCATTAAATCAGAACTAGATCATTAACACTGAATTAATACTGAGGACGCTTATTCAGAACACTAAAGGTGTCAGTAAATATTTCACCAAGTAATTTCATATTTCAGAGCTTTATTTTTACATGTGGCTAAGTATGGAGAACACATAGAGACAACTTTTGTTGTTGAACTTGTAAAAGCGGACTTATGCGTTACTTCAAAGCATGCAAAGGGAGGGTAAACATAAAATGGGCAGTGTGGAACTTAAGATTCCTGATATGCTACTTAGATTGATCTGGGCAGAAAATGAGAGAACTCCATGTGTGAGACGGGACTGTGAAGCGCTTCTGGCTAACATGCAAGCGCAAATGCACACCATCCTTGAATAGATTTCTGGAAATTATTGCTTAAGAGAAAAAACCGAGAGATGACAGATCAGGAATATGACCAACTGAACAACGTTCTTTGTCTACAATAACATGGACATACACAGAATAATCCAGGCTAACGGGCTGCGCAGTGATAAGCTTACTTACCTGCCATATTACATTACTTATCTGAATGTTACCCCACTTACCTGTCATATTACCCCACTTGTCTGACTTTCACCTCATTGATCCCTGCCACTATCCACTGTCCTTTAACTGCTGCTGCACTTAGCACTTTAACTTTAGATTCATACTTTGCACATTGTAAGGTTTACACATATGAATGTGTGTATTTCTAAGTGAGTGATGGTAGGAATGCAGGTTTTATTTTTTTTTATCTTATTCCCTACATGTGAATGTGTGTCTGAGACTGTGCACTGTGAGCTCCGGTAACCAAAACCAAATGCCTTGTATGTGTAGCATACCTGGCCAATAGCTTGGTTCTGATTCTGAGTTATTTGACAGGGGCTTTAGATCTGGGCCCTATCACATTGTCAACAACTTTACATGCCTCAGACGCATCAGGGTGAAACACCCCATGCAACCATCTCAGAGCGCCGAACAGTACAGATAATTCCAATGCAAGTCTGAACAGTTTCATGCTTCCCACCACCCCAAAGCCAAAAAAGAAAGATGAAGTTTGATTGCGCAAGCTTGATTGTAATGGAAATTCAGAGGGGTAGTAAGAAGGCTTTTATCTGTTGATTCTTTCAATGTCCTCATTCCCATGCTTTTCAGATCTGTCCCTATAGTTCAGCACTTCACCATCTCTTTCTCTGCTTAAATGGTGGCCATGGCAAGAAGACAAACAGCCTGAAATGCTCACTAGACATGCTATAAATCTGTTTCGATAAATTACCCTTTAATGCTGAGGCAAGAATTGTTTGCTGTCTAATATAGTCTTCTACACACTTTTTCAACATCATAAGACTAACAGCTAATTTATAGATTTTTGTGCTTTTTGTCATGAACCACTATTTAGAGCAAGGACACGTGAATAGCAATGTACTTCATACTTACATTGCTCAGTCAATAATACGGCCTTTGCCAGTTTGGACCACACCCCAAACTTAGCTTGAGACTGAGGAGGGGAACTCTGGAAAACTTTGGCTCGGGTTCTGGGTGGCTTTGCTGTGGTCAAGGAAGCTGGGCACTTCCTGTCACTCAGCAAAAAAGAGCAGTTATGGACAGTGGGAAGATGTGGTGGGCTGCAATGTTTTTAACAAGCTGGAGACCACACAGTAAAACAGGTCAGTAAAGAAAAAATAGTGGTGTTAATAAATAACACTGAAACATTCTACAAGGGGATTATTTTACTCCAGGAAAAGAAGTCTTCTGTGAAACAAGATTTAGAGTTGAAATAATATGAAATAATATCATGGTATGCAAGTGCATATTGTGGCTGCTTCATGGCATATTTTGCACCTTGTCTTCTCACATACTGGTCTGCCTCACATCTGGTCCTGAGAGTTTAATGAAGATATGAAACAACATAAGTTTGGAGAAGGACCACGCCCAAAACTCCTCCTCCCTTGCTCTGTCTCAAACTCAGTCTGGGGTATGGTCATTATTATTCTGATGCTAACTGTTCTTTCAGCACATTTGAGGCTCATGCTCTACCCTTTGTGTATGTTGCCCAAATCATGTCTTGATTTTTTTTTTGCGTAAAAGTTTGATTTAGATTGTGAGCTAAATGAAGTTTTAAAACTTACCCTTTGCAACCCAGATCATAAAATCTATATATGGAAACCAAGCTGAAAAAAACTGTTTTGAATGTAAAGTGTTTCCATGAAAATCAACACATTCACATATATCTGTCTACATTATCAACAGCAGTTTAGCCCAGCCATTTCACACTGAAGTTATAAGGAGTGTTTCAGTGCAAACTGCTCGAACTGAATGAGGTACAGGACAGTCAATCAATTACATATATCAATCTGGATGTCAGAGTAACAAAAACAGCCTGTTTAACTGTAAGGGGTAAAGAGAGGTTGGAAAAAAGTAATGTAAAAATGAATGAATTATGACTGGTTGTGGTTCAATGCTAAATTGCCCCTAGGTGTGAATGTTTCCTACCCAGTGACCATTGGGATATGCTCCAGCACCCCCATGACCCGAGAGGCAGCGGCTTAAATACTGTGTGCGAGTGTGTGTGTGTGTGTGTGTGTGTGTGTGTGTGTGTGTGTGTGTGTGTGTTTTTGGTTTATAAAACACAGTAAACTCATAAGGGGACTTAAAAGGAAAAATAAAATGCAAAAAATGTATGATGTGGTATGTATGAAAATGGGCCCTTTAAAGGAAGTCTGTCAATGACACATCATTTGAGACCCTAACACAAATTAATGCTTGGTGTTAAAAGACAGGAAAATCAATGCAATATCGGCCACCATGAGTTGCTCAAACTTTGTGTAAATTGAGCAGAATATATGTATTATTTATTAATATTTATAATAATCAGATGCATGTGACATGTCTTTTTTTTTTTTTTTTAACCTGTCATGTCTGGCCATTTTTGCAATCGGAATGGTAATCCGAATGTACTGATGTACCAAACATATTTGTTTTCACAAGAAAAAGCTCTATAGGTTACTAAAGCCTGTTCTTGTTAAAGTTTGTATTTTATTTGTTTGGCCAGGCCTGACAGGCAATAAAAAAGAGGACAGGAAAGAAAGAGAAGAAGGGAGGAAAGAGGAAAAAACAAAAAAAAGGTAATAATAATAATAAATCATAATAATGATAATTAAATAAGTAAATAAATAAATAGGAAAAAAAATAATAAAAATAAATAAATAAAAAAAAGAAAGAGAAAAATAAAATAAGTAAATAAACAGACAACTAAATAAAAATAAAAATAAATAGATAAATAAGTAAATTAAAAAAAAAACAAAGAAGGGGAAAAAAACAATTAAACAGATATACATACATATACATATTCACATATCTATACATATACATATATACACCCAGACATAATTCTACTATTTGCTGCTACATACATACACATGTTTACATATCTATACATATGCATATATACATATACACCCAACCACCACACACAATTCTACTGTTTGCAGCAATGTGTATATGTGTGTATATGCGTTCACGTGTCATGTGTCATGTGTGACATGTCTACCTACTTTTTGTGTGACCATCACATATTTTGCACAGCCCTCCCTCAAATTGCATATAGCTGCTGTCAGAACAAAACCTCATATCTCCATTTTTATCATTTTTCAGTTTTTGACATCATTTGAAAATGCCTGCTGCTTTTTACATTGTGTGTTAATTTCATGATGAATGGATTCCATTCCACTGGTTCCATTGACTTACATTAAAGTATGTTTTTACTTTCTCCTGCAAAGTTACCAGTTTGGAGATACAAGATTTTGTATTGACAGCAGCGATACATGCATGAGGAAGATAAGTGCATTTTGTGGTTAGAATTAAGTGCCAGTTTCATACATAGCAAGCTGGCAGAGTGCATCCAATTTACAAGTGAAACTGACGCAAAAGACCTAGTACAGCGGACCCAGAATGTTTCAGTTCCACATGCTGACTCGGTTTACTCTGGCCAATGTGGGCATGCATACGTCATAACTACTGAAAGCCAAAGTCTCTGTATGAATCACTGACAAGATGTTCGGTAAAATACGGTTAAGAGCTGGAAAGCCACTTAAAATGGTTATAAAATATCCTTTTTTTCATCACAGATGCTGTCCCTTTATAGATATCTGATCTGTTCTCATTTGCCTGTTTTCTTCAGCTGTTTCTGAGAAGAGAGCACTTTTGTCTTCTGTTTCACAGTGAGAAGGTGGTCATAATGTGGCCATTGGGAACAGCCTGCCGAACTTTGCAGGAGCATCAAAGAGGGGTAGAAAGCTCTGGCTCTGTTATTTTTGATTGATGCTGCTTGGGCTGTTTTGGTTCAAGGCCCCCTCTGTGATATTCATGGGCACTCCAGCTTAGCTAAGGATGGTGAGCAATGACTTAAAACAAGCAGAACGCAGCTGTTATGATGGCATATGCTCACAAAACTGCTCATTTTTTACCGTTGTTGTGGTCTTTTTTTATTTACATGGCAATTAGACTTGTCACATTACAGAGAATCTGCTGTTCGGGGAGGGATCATAGGATTTTTCTACTGTTGACATGCAGAAGTGTGCCTTTGCAGAAACATGTTGAACGTAAATTTGCATACCAGCCTACTGAGAAGAAAAAGATAAGATGAGATAAGATGAATAAAAAGATAAGATGAGGAGATATTGAGAATTTCTGAAGAAGGCTGTTGTTATATTATTATTTATTGATTGGGATTTCATAAAAGTGTATCATGTTCAGTCACAGCAAATATCAATAGTGGGAATAGGACTGCCAAAGTCAATACAGAAGTCTGCTCCTGTAAGAGCATGTTTTTCATTATTATTAGTGGGTGGGATTTCATAAGAACTTTATCAAGATAAGTCACAACAGATGTCAGCAATGGGAATAAGTCTGGCAAAAGTTAAACCTTGCTCATGCATTAGTGTCCTTTCAGGTTCACTAAACATGGACGTCTTTCTTCAGAACGCTTAAAAGACCTTGTTGTGTGTTTGACATGTTTATTTAGAAATAACTGTAATCAAATGATGCATTCTGGTTAATCTATGACTGACAGATCATGTTTTCACCATGTCATGTCAAACCGTGTCTCGCAACCATCTGCTGTTGATGCAGGAGAACATGCATGGCATCCAGAACAAAATAATCAGCTGGAAAGACGATACTTGTTGGAGTAAAGAAATGTAGACAGCTCCTATATGTAGACAATGATTCCTATATAAGAACTACTCATGCCAGTGAATTCTTGTTGAGAGATATTGAAAGGGGTATTTCTCAACCACACTAAATAGGGTGTTGAGTAGAGGAACAATAATTAGAAAGTAAATAGAATAGAGAATTCTTCTCTATATCCAGAATAGGGGTGCACAATATGACCACATTTAATGTTAGCATGATGCATTGTGTCACAGTATGTTTTTCTGAGTACATTGTGGTGTCATCAGAGCTTATACAACACTGAGCGGCATATTTAATTCTAAATAGAGCATAATTAATGTTTTTTTCAGTTTAATTAGATGTTGTGCAAAGCAATGTGTGAAACATTAAAAAAAATCATAGGTTTTTATCGTTCAGTCCTTCACAATGTAGAGGCATTTACATTATTTGTGGTGGAAAGATCATTTGACATAATGTCAAAAGACAACCTATGATACATTTCTTGAAGTGTCAGGAACCAAAATCTTTACTAAAGACATTGTCTTCACTAAAGAACCCTTGAAGAGTCATATTTTTTTAACAGTGTAGCAAGGATAGTAAAGTGTTCAGCATGCTGTGACACTGATGGCTGTTGGAATCTCAGTAAAACGTAGTGACTATAGCATGTGTGTATGTGCGCATTTCTTGTTGTCAGGGGAATGTGCAGGCAGGCAGAGGGTCACAGTTTGTCACAGTAGGCAGCCATATTTCACCAGTGTTTTCCACCATGGCGTGAGGAAAGGCCACTCTGGCATTTTCAGTCCACTCACTCTGTTAGTGTCCAGTCCCCGAACCTGCAGACTTTAAATATCACTTTGGTAAAACTAAACGATAAATAACAACGACCACAAAACACACTTTATTTTGTACCTTGTACACACAGCTTCATGGAGTTCAGTAATTCACTGTGTCACACCCCCCTCATGTTTAACCAGACATGCTTCCATAGAGACTGCTTCTATTTCTCACATGAGGTTCTCATGAGGTCAAGAGAGGGCAAATCTCACGGACACTTGAGGAAACCTCAGAGAAATGATGAGAAGACAGTGGGAGTGGAAAGTGGTCAGTCCACAGCTGTTTGATTTCTTATGACAGCAAAGTAAACAGTTCATCATGAATGAACGTGGAATCTGTCGCTTGCTCACACTTTATATATAGTAACTGTTAGGTGAGGACAAAGTAGACACAAAGTGAAACTGTTAAGCTCCATTTAATGAAAATGCCCATGTGTTGAAATGTGGTTTGCTGTGTTGATACAGTCCTCCTGTTGATACAATCCAGTGGAATGCAGCCACCATCATTACCATATCTATATTACACTGAATATGTAAATACAGAGTCAAACGTTACATTAATATGCATTATTTTACATCAGTTAATCAGTTATTTAATGTCAGTTAACTATGTTTAGTTAATTTAGTAATTTAACTAATCATAATGTCGACATTTCTAAGCCGTCAGTGGTGAAACAAGTAAAGAAATTCTTTCAGAAGTGCACATTGTGAACTCTGAATCAGTACCATAGTTGCAGTTACCACAGCAGCAGAAGAGATATTTTATAGTGATTTGGATTTGATAGAAGGTTAGAAATAAGAAATAAAAGCATCCTTTAAATTGTTGCCATTGTTGTCATCAGTATGAAGTCAATTTGGAAGACTAAAACCTCCTGAATGTACTTGCAAAATGTACATTGAATGTGAATGTGTTTCATTACGTATCTGTTAGTTATTTACTGCAGTACAGATTACATTATGTATTATAAAAATACTTATATAAAAGTGTACTTGTGTTTAAATAGTATGGCTAAATGGCAATATTGACTCAAGACTTTTAAAGGTTAAGAGTTAAATTAGAGATGGACCAGTCAGCATTTTGTGCAGTTGATACCGATTGCTGTTTGTCATTTAACGTAATAGGCCAGTACTGATTCTGATTTGAGGCGGGGGCAATATGATGTGACATTTAACTGTCCAGGCAAAAACATCAAACATGGTTCAAATTGGTTTAACAACTAAAACATTGCAACAAATTAATGTATCACTTACAGCTTCATAGCCAAATGTTTATACGTCTAACCATTTTGTATTGTAACCATCTGTATTTTCAGACACAAACAGCATAAAATGATTGTTACGACAAACTCGTAAGTAGAAGGTCGGCTCACTGCAAGCATGAATCATTTTCAGACAAAATATTCTAGCAGCAAGATAAAATATTTTAAAGCAGAGTAAAGTGCCACAGGTTGTGCTAAGCCTATGCTTTATTTTGTAATAATTCAACCACCATAGGTTTATGTTATAGTTAACATGTTAATGTAGTAACTTATATACTATTGTTAATTTAGTTAAATTGGTAAGATCATTATTGAAGATCTCTTTCATGCTACTCAGTGGAATGCGTTCCAATTAATCAGATCTCTTCAAGGAGATAAGACAGGTCAGTGCTTGGCCACTGCACACTGTATCTCGTGGCAGTCGATTACACCATGACAGGTGTGTGGCCGGTGAGTTGAGACGTGCTCAGGTGCCATTGAGAGTGCACGTTAATCAACAGCCCACAGCAAGCATGAAAGGAATGTTTCCAGGTGACAAGGAAAACCCACAACTTTGATTTGCCATCCATTCAGTATTTTCAGGTACCTAAGAAAAATTTTGTTTGCTTTTTGGCTGTGGTGAAACTCAAAGACACCCCATTTTAGGAAAAATGGACAACATTTTGAAATGAAGGTTACCTACACATCTTCAAGTATATCTTTGTTAGAGTTCATGATAAAATAATGAATAGGTAGAATTTCAAGTCATTACCTTTCAGAGCTGTTCACAGAACACACACTCCTGAACACATGCACAGACTTCTGCTGATTACATTCCAGCCAGAAACCCAGATTTGGGGGCACAGTGTAGAGCTTTGCAGTTTTTGTCCCAAATCCCCTGTAAGCCTCTGTAAAAAGAGGCCCTCACAAAATCCTGCACCCATGCACTGTAAATGCAAGAGACCTTGTAGGGTCTTTCGTTCAGGCCAGGGCAGCTGACCTTTCATCAGCTCTGGTTTAGAAGAGGACCAAGAGATCGAAACTGCAGCCAGCTGCTTGGCATTTTGCTGCCTTCAAGTTGTGATTACAAAATGCTTGCATTATAGTACATTAGCGCTGAAAGATTAGTTGTTTTTAATATTGAAGTCACAGTTTGAAAGAGTGCAATTTTTAAATAATAAAGGCTGTAAATAAAGTGGTCTTAACAAGTTTTAGGTGGAGAAATTTGACATAATAACATGGAGCTTGGAAACTGCCTGTAGATCAGACTAATCAGAAGCAAGTCAGAAATCTGCTATAAACATTTCCAAAGATCAAATTTACACAGATACTAACATGAAGGCATCTGTTCATTTAGTGGGGCTGCATTCCCCCAGATTCTGTGTTCATTGCCCAGTAGGAGAGTCCACTCAGCAGGTCATGAAGATCAGGGTGTTGTGGGAAATGTCTGACATTAATTTATCGTATCACATTCCTAGATCATCCTAGAACTGGCCCTGTGACCGGAAGGTTGCCGGTTGAATCCGAAGGGTCGACAGTCCACTGAGGTGTCCTTGAGCAAGACACCTAACCCCCAATTGCTCCCTGGACACCATGGATAGGGCTGCCCACCGCTCTGGGCAAGTGTGCTCACTGCCCACTAGTGTGTGTGTATATATGGTGTTTCACTTCACGGATGGGTTAAATACAGTTTGTGGGATTGATAAAGTATCACTCAACTATTAGAGTAAGGCTTTCTTTTTGCATGGGTGGTAATTTGCTTTTATTTATAGCTTTTGTGTGTAATGTTGGCACTAAAGTATTGTCTCACACATTGTCGTTTGAAAGGGAAAGAATGGCTGTTATGCTGTTAGACCTCCATCGTAAATCATCCCTCTTCCTGCAATTTGTCTGCTGTTATATGGAGAAGTGAATTAAACAGTCCTGCAAAGTTCTGGATATCTTGCATCCAGCAGTGGTAAAGTGACATGCCCATTAAGCCATTCATCCAAAAAGATTGTAATGAAAACTTTAATTTTTTTAGTATCTTCCTGCCTGTCATGTAAATTCACATTTCATTGCACATTCAAAGATCTCAAAAAGGTTTATGAACTGAAGGTTTTAGCTGTGAACTATTAGTAATGGCAGCCTTAAGCTGGTTTGTCTTAGTGTGTAGTGACACATATCTGGTACCAGTTGGTATCAGCTGAATGCCTGAACATGGCTTATGTGCACCCTAGAAGTGCTGATCTATGTTCAGCTTTTTTCTTTTGAAATAAGAAACATGGAGATCTGAACTTAGATAACTCTCACTCAAAGATGCCTGATGTACTGTATGTGAACACTGATCTTTCAGGGTTGATCATGCAGAAGGTTTAAGCACTGGAGGGAAAATAAGTTAGGTCATGAGCTTATGTCTTATTACAATGAAAAGTGCTCTACCCCTATTTGGAGCAAACATCATAGATTTTGCTCTAGTTGAATGGAATGTAATCCCACATGTGAATGAAGTGTATTTGAGACTTAGTATGTATGTGGCTTTTAACAATAAGGTTGAAACGTATCTGAAGGCATTTTAATTGCTGCTCCTCTGTGGCAGGAAGGATTAGGAGAAGTTCGGAGCTGCTAATTAAAGCCACAGTGACTGGCTGCTCCTATCCTAGCAAGCCGGATTGAACCAGCTGCCGTCTGCGTTCCTGCGCACCTTTTAGAATTCTGCCGAAGTCCACATATACCACCTTATTTCCATGCTCTTCTGTGTGTTTGGGTAGAGGTGATGGACTTAATTACTTTGGAAAGGACCCAGGGGCACATTGACAATAATTTCTCAGTCATCTTTGTCACTAGTGGCAACATTGTCATCATTGTATCATGTCTTAAGGCATGGATATACTGGTAGAGTAAAACTCTGTCACCAGAATGTGGTCCTTAAGACTCAACTGAAGTCTTAGATAATTAATTAAAAGCTTAGTCAAAATGGCATTATACTAGATACTACTTCTCTTTTTAAGTTAGCTTCTTCTTTCAGCTCCATTTTTCAAAGTGGAATTGCCTTTTTCCTGCCCCAGCCCATTTATCAGAACAATGACAAGACCTCCATTAGACTTTCAGTGGCTTCTTTAATGCTTGAAATAGAGTGGGTGGGCAAAATTGTAGGAGACATAGAAATGGCCCAGTGTGTGTGAATGTGTGTGTGTGTGGCCTTACTCCAGCACCTTTGTCCATATGTAACTGTGGGGTAGGAGATTACTAATGGCTGTATATGGTGGCTCTCTAGCTGACCCCCCATAGGGCACAGCTGTGGAGGGGGTCATTGTAATGTAATGTTTTGCAGTAGCTAAGGAAAGCATCCAATTATCATTCTAACGCTCTCATAGAGAGTGTGGCATGGTGGGGGGGTTGGTGATGTTGGTGGAGTTTAACTGCCTGTTCTCAGCTGTCTACCATGGGACAAAGTTCTGTTAAGCCTCTGACCTGCCTAACAGGGCTTCAGTGTCTGGCTGTCTGCAGAGACCCGAGGTCAACCCTGTGACTTGGATGTTCCTGCCAGGCTGTGCACATCGTTTTTCTCTAGCTCGCCTAAGTCTCCTTGTCTCCTTCTTCTTTCTCTTTCCATGCCTTTGTTTTCCCACATTTCTCCATCTCTTTTCTCCATCATCACATTTCTCCATCATCTTTTACCTCCCTGGCTTTGGTGTTCACACCTATCTGCATGATTTGAAAGCAGGACCGGAGTAGGTGGATTGATTTATACATGTTTAAAAGGCTCTTTCACAGTCACAACCTTCTTTTATATGTTTAGAAAAAGGGTACAAACAGAACAATTTTCAATAGTGACGGGCCAAAAGGATGCCAGTCACAAATCCTGAGCTTTTTAGGAGCTCAGCATCACTGTGAGCTGCCATTCATAAGCAAGTCCTTTTTTCCCCTCTCAACTTCTGTCTCTCTAAAATCCTTTCTTTATCACTCTTCCACTCTGTGTCTGGGTATTTAGGGGATGTGATTGTGTGTGTGCGTGGATGCATGTGTGTGTTTTTTTGTGTGTGTGAAGGGAGTATTCGGTCTCATCCCCCTCATTATCAACTAGGCAATAGTAGCTAATCCACATAATGATATATGTAGGACAGGGCTGGGTGGCAGAGTTGCCGTGGGAATAGCTGATCTCTTAGGAATTTATGTGAGAGAGAGATATAAAATGTAAAGAGAGAGAACATTGAGAACTTCCGCTTCTACCTATTGGAAGAAAGCTGTGGTAATTCTCATTCAGGAACAGACATGTCTGCTGTAATTTGCTGAAGAGATGACAAATACCCCTCTTATCTGATTGTAGGGTATCTTTCTTGGAATCTAGGCCATTTCTAAGTAATTGGGTTCAATTCTGTGTGACTTTCCAAACTGCTTTATGCACATTTCGCTTTGATAAAGTATCGCATTGGCAGCAAAGTCAGGCCTGAAGGCTTAAAGGTGACAAACTTGTGTAGGCAATGAAGTAGGCATGTACTTGGGTGTTTCTGCAGCTATGGGCACTTTTGGCTGTTGAAAACTGGAATATCATATTTTTTTAAATGTTTACTTAAACAAACTACAATAAGGACATACAGAAAATATTGAATATGAAAAGATGATTACTTCAGGAATACCTGACTTAGGTTTCCCACTCTTTTATGATTGTGCACTTTTGCCAACTTATGTTTCCTTGGAAACTTTGTCTGACTTTGAAAAAACTTTATTGTAAGTCATTTGTTCAGTGTTGCAGCAATGATATATACATGTGAGGTATTTTAATTTAATATTTATGCAATCTCTCTCTGTCTTCAGGCTATTTTAATGGAAATAATTACATTTTCTAGGCTAGTAATGCCTTTTATGCATCTGAAGATTGGAATGAATGACAAACACTGACATTGACATCAAATATGCTTTATAAATTAATTAATTAAATGTAAAATAAAACAGTTACAAAATAGTTTGTGTGATGAAATGCTATCCAGGTTTGTAGTTTTATCTACAAGCATGATGCTGTTTTTCTGGATCTGACTGAAAGTAAGATTACAAGTCAAATTTTATATGTTTGATATTTGAATGTAGAAATGAGCTAAAATGACAGCAACATGTTACTCAGCAACTGTTGTTACTAAAGTATGGTGAGAAAATGCAGAAAATATAACAGGGTCGAATGATTTTCAACCCACAGATTCCGATGCTGGCATAAGGTAAGGTGCACACCAAATCAGCTTGCTTGAATGAATGTGTTGCTAGTACCTTATTTTATTGAAGTTTGATGATTTCAGCATGATAAGAAATAAAAATAACTTCAGTCATATGTCATAGCTGATGTTCACAATGAATTGCTCAGGTATCGTCTCTTCCTATCTTTCCTTGCTGGAATTTTTTCCTGCCTCTCACAAAGCTCTCGTGTATGAGTGGCTTATGGAATGTTGAGGGGGGGGGGGTTCTTTCTCTTTTATATCCTCTGTTTCTCTGGCTTGCTTTCTCTGTTCTTCTGTCTTGTCGTCATGGAGATATTAGCAGAGACGACGGTGAGCCTTTAATCTCCATGCACGAGACAGGTTTCTCTTTGTTGAAATGTTTCATCCCTTCATACATACACACACGCACACACACATAGTTCCGTCCCACCTACCCCCACACTTGAGCTTATCTTGTTTTTAAATCAACTACCTGCAGGCTATGTAGGTGTATCTTTGTGTCAAACATTTTTCATCCCACTTAGAAGAATCTACTTTCTTGTTCTTTAACAAACCCCTGGAAAGCCTCTGAAGGAAAATGTCATTATAATATATTGTTACGTCTGTAGGCTGAAAACATTAATTGTTGTTTTTCACTAAAGAAGGGAGTTGATAAAGTGATACAAACAAAGAGCTATCAAGAAAAAGCAAAAACTAGAAATGAAAATACTGAGGATAGCATGCAGTTGTGTGGAGGAGTGTGAAAGAGGATGAAATAGTAGGAGTTTCTGATAGGCTTGAAGTTCACAAACATTTTGATTGGCCTGCATTCTCCTGGCAGCCTCAACATCTACTCCTTTACTTTGAGAAGAATTTTGTACACCATCTCTCTCTGGGTAGCTGTAAACCTAAATGTCCTGCAGGCAAGCACATTTCCTCAAGCTGCTCATTCTTTTCACCTGTTTTGATCATTTTTATCATTTTTGTCCTCTCAGCCTAGATGCCTTATGGGAAGTCAAGAGTGTAAATGGGTTCAGACCTAGACTGGAATCCCAGTTAGCACAAATTATTAGCCTTATTCAGGATGGCACTGGGCAGGTGTTGACAGATATAAATGTTTGTACAATCTTGTGGCCAAAATGAAGAATTTGTTTCCGAAATAAACAAAGCATGTTTATCATTCGTACATAGTACTTATAACAATAAACAAGCAAACTTTAACACAAACAGGAAAACAATTAAAATGTAATCTAATAAAGGAAAGTCTGAAATATCTCCACAAGATGGGATTCATGCTTTTGTGTGCATCATTTAAAACATGAATCCACATCAGCAGGAGCAGCTGCAGATGTTTACTGCACCATAATCAGAGGTCAAACAGAGTTCTTTGGAGCAATTTTATAGAAGAACCACGCTTGGTTCCCTGCAGAACCTTTCAGTAGACACGTTCAGGAACCGGTTTTGTAGATGAGATCTGTGTGCATCTGTGAAGAACCTTTTCAAAGTTTAAAAGAATTATAGCAATGAAAAGTATTCTACATACCTTTCTCAGGGGTGCATAAGTAATTGGACAAATTAACATAAAGATAAATAGAATTAATGCTATTGCATGAAAATAAATGAAACATGAAAATTCTAAAATAAATCATTTAGAATTAATGACTGTCATTTTCAAATTTCAGTGTTTGTTTTTAAGGACTTGTTGTCTTTAGTCTTGTCTTCTATAAGTGAAATGCGTACTCATTAGTGTATAGGTTGGATGATTAATTAATCCTCATTTAAGTCCTGAAAAATAGTATAGTTTGTACTTTTTTTGGTTGGATCTGAGGAGTTATGTTGCTTCTGTACATGTGGTGTGCTTTGGATCATGCACTTGTTTTATGTAGAGATCCTCAGGATCTAAGGATTTATAAGCTAATAATGCACAATAATGCACATCCTAGCTTGATGTAGTGTAATTTAGGGCAAAAAAAACATTTTATATTGCTATAGAATAAGATCCTCAATTATATTTAGCAAAGAACAGCTTTCTGACAAGTGAACAGATATTCAAATACCTAAACATTGTTTAAGTGCATATCTAGCTGTGAATATGTAAGGATTCATTGCATTGTTTTGAACAGTTTTTTGCAGACTGCACTGAATCCTTATGTATGTAAAGCTAGGGAAGAGAGAAATGCAGATATGATAATCACATCATAAGTTTGATATTTTGTCCACCTGAATATAGAGCACATGGTTGTTTTGATTTCAGGTAGAGAAACATGCTGCCAGGGCTGTGGTCAGTCAGTCTGTTTTAGTTTTTTTTTTGGTTTGTGGAAATGGTCAGTTTGTAATTCAGTGGGTAATAAAGAGTGAGTGGTAAAGCACTGAAAGTGATGAATCACTGGCTCTGGTTAATTTTTTCTCTCACTGCCTTGACCCTTCAGGGACGTGGTCTGACTAATTAAAGCATTAGAGATAGCACCAGTTTGATGCCAAGTTTTGCCCCCAAGTTTAGTCATTGCCTGTTCCACTTGTAATCTAAGGCTCACTCTAATCACGCGATTCTGCTAGCATCTGCTTTCTCCAAGACGCCCGCCAACCACAAGCCAACCACTGCATCTTTTTGAACTGCTGCTAACACAACCTCAGTGGATAGCTTGGTACACTTGGAGGAGGACGATAATTGCTGATTTGCTTTTTTCAGCTGAATTTGGCTAAATGATGGGGGAGAGGGAGGGCCATCCTACCCACCAAGAGTTTTTTGAGCTTTCAAAAACTCGTTATATCCAAACCTTTTACAAATGGATATACAGCATTTTGACATGAAACTGTACAGTTATGCACTTTTGGATTCCTGAGAATGGATGTCTGTGCCATCACAGCAGATCAAAATTCCATTGTATTTAGACAGTTTTGCCACCTGGGTGCCCCAAAAGTGTAATTCTGTGTGCGTGTTTGCACTCTAAATATGTCTGCAAAATTGCACAATTTGGGCCCCCAAGTGGCATAAGCGTCTAAATATAATGTGAGTTCAATTCCTGGATGAAGTTTTATGTAAGTCATCATCAGAAACGATGTACTTAAAATAAAAAGAGCTCATTTTAAAGCGTAGTAATAAAAACACATGTTGGAACGGATCTGTCTCAGCTAATACTCAAGCTGAGAAAGAGTGGAACGGTACAGTAAAGCCCGGAGCACGAGTATCTTCCTCTGTAAAGCAGAGTTGCGCTTTCAGCCTCATGTACTGTACAGCGAAGGTCTTTGCTTGGGCCTGTGTTTGTGGGCTGCTGTGTGCTGCATTTGGTGCCAATCAACTGTAGAGCAGTATCACTGAGCCATGACTGAAAAACAGAGGCTGCTGGTTGCAGACCAAGAGTGGAATGTGTGCTCATATATCTGACACCCCACCCCAGCCTGTCACTCTGCTTTTCTTGCTCCTCTCCCCTGCTTCTGTGTTCCCACTCTTTTCCCTACTGCCGCACTCCCTCAAAAACAGTTAAAATGTCACAGAAAGAGAAACATGTGAACAGAATTTATCAGGAAGGGATTACTCTTTTCTTTCTCTTCTGTTACTGTGTGTCTCTTGTGTTATTTGGTGATGTAAGTGCTGGAGTGTTAAGTAAAGAGTATAAAGGTGAAGCTAAGATATAGGGAAACTCTGTATTGGATCACTACAGGGTGGATTTTTCATGAAAAATAGATAAGTGATAAAAATTCTGTTTGGTAAGAAGACTTGAATGCTTGATTCAGAAAAAAAAGCACAGGATTCAGCATTTTACTGAGAAAAGCATGTACCGAATTGTGTCTATGCTGTTGTAGGACCTCATTCATGATATCCTGCAGTAAAACAAGCATGTATGCTGGAAGATACACAGTACTGACTGCCCTTCATTTACTTACTTTCCAGTCAAAATGGCCATTGAGAACAAGTTACCTATTTTTCAATATCACTAAAACAGAAGAAAAATGATATTTAACAGAAAGTTGTACAAAAAAAAAAAAAAAATACACATTTAATGATGTTGAGGTCTGGATCAGCAGCTTTTTTATTTGTTTTACAAACAAAAATTTCTCATCTGTTTTGTGTATTTACTTCTCATAGTATCAGATTCTTGACAACTACACTTTCTTTCAGACTCAGTGTTGAGTTATCTTCTTGCAGTGGAAGGATGAACAGAAACACTTTGTCATTTATATTTTTCTGGTCTGAAGCGAGCTTGATTCTCTCCTCTGTCTGAAAAATGAAAGCTTTAGATGGTTCTGTGTGAAACCTTCTAAAAAGGGTTCTTCTATCATAACAAGCCTGACATCGTAACAATAGAAGAACCCTTTTTGTTGTGATATAGAACTCTTCGAAAGGATTCTGTGTAGAACCATATTTAATACATTCTATCAAACTGAAGAACACTCACAATGGGAAGAACCCTTTAATCATGCAAAGGGTTCTTTGAGTGTACCTCTTTGCTTGCGAGTGTTTCTCTTTCCTTGTGTAAGAGGATTATCTGACATAACTAGTCTTTTCATAAACATGTACTAAAAATAATAACTTGCAGTTAAGGGCTGTTTCGACAGGAAATTAAATAAATGAAGGATAGTCTCTAACTTTTATCACATTCCTGGAAGCCACATGTGAACACACTTCTTCACCCTCTAACACTTTATGTCCACTAGCAAAGCCAAACTAGATCCAGATGCCTACAGGTTTACCTCACATCTTGTCTGTTTTAAGAATGACACTTCCTGAAGCCTTACATACCCTTTAACCACCATTCTTGCTTCCTAGAAAATCCTATTATCCCAAAACTGACAGTTCATTTCATCCCCTCTCTGAACCAAGGCACAGACAGTGATTGTTCTGTTGATCTGAGGCTTGGCACACGTTCTTGTTGGGGAGAAACAGGTTGGGGTCACACACCTCGTCTGCTTTGAAAAAGAAATGTCTCACATTAGATGATGCTGGGGTATCCCAAACAATCTATGGCACTCACACATTTAGCAAATCACAGGAAAACTTCAGGTTTTTATGGAGCATCTCTATTTCAGCCTTGCAGTTACTTGTATAGAATATTGTGCACATGCAGGAAGTGTGACCATGCAAAGTGACCATGCAAGGAGGCTCTTGGGAACACCATGTTCATTGTAGGAGAGGCATTCTTTGTAAATAAGTTGTGGTTTAATTAAAGATGTACACATGTTGTTTATGTCTGTGTCGGGATGTTGTGTAGATGGTTCAGTGTTAGTGCCTACTGGCTAGAAATGGCTGACCTGCTATCTCAGTCATTTTGCATTCGCCTTCAAAGTGCACCCTGTGTCTTATTTTGTGCTGACGCCACAATACGCATGGAGGAGACTAGTCCTAAGGCATTAAGCTTCTACAAGCAGAATTTCACTCAGCAGTGGTTAGCCACTGGTGGCTTCTAAGGCCAAACTATTTTTTATTTACTGTTTTTTTATTTGGTTGCTTCCAGCAGTGTTTGAAAGGGAGGAAGTTGCGCTGAGTAAAAGACCGAGTACAGTCAATCTGGGATAACACCTGGTTTCATGAAGGTTGCCTTTCAGAATCCCATCATCTGTCCCTTTTTCCCTTGCTGCTGTGACCTCTCTCAACAATGTATGACCTCCAGCAGACTGGCACATCTGGTCAGGTGTGTGTGAGAAAGTGGTGGGGGGGCTGTGCGGATTTACGTATGCATATACACCCATTAGGAGTGTCAAAATAAAACATTTGTTTTATAATCCATGTATCTATTAGTTTTTGAATGAAACTTGTAAAAATAACAGCCAAAATAGCAGTCAATATCAAGTTTGCTTCAGTAATGGCTTAAGCAGTATACTTTATGGTCTATAGCATAGACTACCATTTTTGATGGTTTTGTACTGAATTTCATGTTTGTTTCCTAACTACATGGATGAGTTTAGAAAGTGTATTGCTGGCTATGCAAAATGTCCCTGTAATCTTCTCATTCTAGAAAAACAGTGTGGTAAGTGTATGACATGACAGTGGTAGAAAGAGTAGGGGAGGAA
Source organism: Pygocentrus nattereri (assembly GCF_015220715.1). NCBI lineage: Eukaryota > Metazoa > Chordata > Actinopteri > Characiformes > Serrasalmidae > Pygocentrus > Pygocentrus nattereri. The sequence continues at coordinate 25,233,590 of NC_051212.1, read as the reverse complement.
CTTATGGTTTTCTTATTGCTTTTACAGTCTTACTTTCAAGGCATTGCCTCCATAAATCACTTCAACTGTAAGAGCTGCCAGGTATGTCGCTTGTCAAGTCATTACAGCCATTATTTAATTAGCTCTGGTCGTTTGGTCATTTCCTTCCTGCTTTGTTTTCAGTGAACTAGTGATACTATAGCTAGATGTCATGAAGTAGGACTTAACGTGTTAATAATATTATTTTACCATTGTTCTTGGTGTTATACAGCTTTCTAGGTATTTGCAATCTTGGCATGTCTAAAATTTCACATGTACTATGTGAAAATTATGTGAAGTGTTTGAAGTTGTATTAGCATTAAATTATCCAATTTCTTGTGAAGGTGGAGCTCAAAGTACAGCCCCAATTCCAGTGAAGTTGGGACGTTGTGTAAAACATAAATAAAAACAGGATACAATGATTTGCAAATCCTTTTCAACCTATATTCAATTGAATACACTACAAAGACAAGATATTTAATGTTCAAACGGATAAACTTTGTTTTTTGCAAATATTCACTCATTTTGAATTTGATGCCTGCAACACATTCCAAAGAAGTTGGGACATGGGCGTGTTTACCACCGTGCAGGGATGCAAGTACAGAGCAGAAGCAGCAGGATTACTACTTCTGCCTTAAAATGTGTTTCAATTGACACGGCTAAGCTCCTACAGAAAAAAAAACGCATAATAATGCTGAACAAGATGTTGAACAAGATCTAAAAAATAGCTAAAAAGTATAATTCAGAACTTGTAGCCTAGCACAAAAGACATAGTGACTAGATAAAGTAAAAGAGAGGAAAAAAGGATAAGAGGAAATTAAGAATGAGAAAAGTATAAATACATATGCAAATATATTTCAATAAACTGTTGATAAAGTCAGCAATCTAGACAAGCACAGGGTCTGTAACAATAGCTTGTTTAGTGCGTAACTTTAGCTTGCTGGTTGTCACAGCAGTGGAAACTAGCAGCCCTATGGTACATTCATTAGAGCAGGTTCTGTGCGTCCCCAGACTCTAGATGCATAGCTTTCCTTATTACAAATGTCAGGCTGGTCCAGAATGCTCACGCCAGTCATTCTTTAAAATCTTTTCTCATCATCTTTTTATTTTCCTTGTCAAAGACAAGTTTAAACAGACTGCAGTGAGCTCTACTACATTCTGCCCTGTCAAGAGGATGAGATCAAATCTATCCCAAAGCAAAAGTTCCACTGACAGATGGAGTAGAAGAGAAATAACAGCCGTTGTGGTTGTTTGATGCAATCCATCTATAAACCACATGATATGCAGTTCAGTCTCTTAATGGCAAATTCATAGAATTCTGAAAAAATACTACTCCAATTCAGCATGCCAAAGCCCACCTGCCAGTGGATTACCAACTTCCTCACTGGCAGAGAGCAGCAGGTGAGGTTGGGAAAGTTCACCTCAAACACCAAGATCATCACTACAGGTTCTCCACAGAGTTGTGTCCTCTCACCATTGCTCTTCTCACTGGAGACGAACGACTGTGCCTCCATGGACCCCTCACAGATGGGTGGTTGATCAGGTGGACCTTTGGAGCAGCCACAATAACCTGGTGCTGAACACAGCAAAAACAGTGGAGATGACAGTGGACTTCAGGAAGAGCCCTCCGCCCCTGCCAGCATTCACCATCCTGGACAGAACTGTGATGGCAGTGGAGTGCTGCAAGTTCCTGGGCACAACAATCACCAGGGACCTGAAGTGGGATAGCAACATCAGCTACATCATTAAGAGACCCCAGCAGAGGATGCACTTCCTGCGTCAGCTGAGGAAGTTCAACCTGCTCTAGGAGCTGATGGTGCGGTTCTACACAGCCATCATAAAGTCTGTCATCACCAAGTCCATCATAATGTGGGGCAGCTCAGCTACCAAGCATGACCTCCACAGACAGCAGCGCATCATCAGATCTGCAGAGAGGACAATTGGGGTTAAGTTGCCTACACTACTGGAACTGCATGCCTCTAGAACCAGGAAGCGTGCAGAGATCTCCACAGACCCCTCTCACCCTGGACATCACCTGTTCCAGCTCCTTCCCTCAGGCTGGCACTTCAGCCAGATGAGGATCAGGACATCCAGGCTACAAAGGAGCTTCTTCCCACAAGCCATCACTCTCTTGAACAGTTAAAATATTACACGACAACAATATTCCAGCTTCATACTGCACTTCTAAATGCTAAACTGCCCATAGGTGAGAGTGTGTGTGTGTGTGTGTGTGTGTGTGTGTGTGTGTGTGTGTGTGTGTGTCTGAGTGATGGTAGGAATGCAGGCTTTTGTTTTATTTTATTTTGTTGATTTTATATTTATTTTATCTTATTCCCTACAAGCCTAGATAGGTTTCACTGTATTCTTTCAGGTACAGCAGCTACGAAAAATAACAAGACGCATGAACTGACATGAACGTCAACAATGCATGCTCTGGTGCTTTTCAGGGGGGCTGTTTTTTCTTCTTTCTTCTACTGTGGGATTCCTTCCTTTTCTTCTCCTCTCTAATTCTTTTTCCTCTTCCCTCCCTCACTCTCTGTTCCCCTCCTCCTTTCTTCTCCTTTCCTTCCTCACCCCACCTCTTGCTCTATTCAGCGCCTTGGGCGTATTTCACTGGCTGCCATCAAAGGCAGGCTGGCTTAATGGTGTGTAGGTAACTCTGTTGTTAGGCAAAAAAAGAAGAAGAAGAGGAGTTGGTTCCCTAACAAAAGACATGTCAGACAGGGGGATCTTTTAGGCCAGACCACAACCCTTCAGTAGCCTCTGTGAAAGAGGACATTGTTTGGAGGGACATGGGGGAAGAGGACAAGGAGAGGGAGGGATGGATAGTTCTTAGTCTTTTTTTTTTTGGAGAGGAGGAAGGGAAGGTTAATAAAAGTGGTTAGATGAGGACCACCTGTTGAGATAGGGAGACCCTCATGCTTGTACTTAGAAGGTGTGTGTGTGTGCGTGAAGGTTGGCATTTCTTCTATTTTTGTGAGTTCACAGTATATTGTTGTGATATTGATATTTTCATTGCTGCTGTCTCAGAAGTTTGCAATATGCAAGTAAAGCCTTTGATGAATCTAAAGCTGACTTTACATGGTAAAACTTTCGTGCAACTAGTTGTATGTGAGTTATCTGCAACAAAATGTGCAGGTTCACAGTTACATGAGGAATTCAAAAACAAAGTTGCTTGCAACACATTTAATTACTCCACTTTTTAGCCAAATTAGCAGCTTGTATTTTTTGATACACTGTATTGTCCTCACTTAACTTAGTCCTGAGACGTACATATTTTGCAGCATTTTTTTATCATTCTTATGTATTTTTTCAGCTGTCATTTTTCCAAAGGTATATATCTATATTTAATCTGCCTGTCTAGATATCATTACTATATATTTGGCACTTCATTTTATGCATCTCAAGACATCAATGCTGCTCCTAGGACAAAAAACACTGACTGGTAACAGGGTGCAGCAGTAACAGTAATATGGATACCTTAGTTTGGTTCTCATCCCCTACACTTTTCACAATGAAACATTCTTGTGTATAGCTACCAGCTGTCCCAATTATTACATAGTTAATTCATTGCCGTGATTTGAGATGGTCGTATTTCTTTTTTCACAATTGTTAGCTTTAACAATCATCCACTTACACTGCAACGAATGAAATGTGAAGTTTTCATCAACTGTGTTATACATGTAAACAAAAGAAAGTAGACACATTTATTGAGGCACATCATGGGTCTTACGAAACAGGAAAAAGCCATTAGAGTGCAGCAGATAGTTTGACCCAACTCTGTCATTATTTGGAAGCTACGAAGTATTGATGGCATGGAAGCAAGATAGCTAATCAGCCAACTTAAGATTTTTACTTTAATAATTTATTTAACATTTATTTAATATGCAATTCTTTATATGACAATTAATTGTAAGTTCAAAACAGTACCATAATTTATGTAAATACAGTCACAGTACTAGTATTTTGCCCCTTTTGTGTAGCCTTAGCACACTTAAAAAAGCCTTTCCTTCACTGTTATTTGTCCATCCACCATATCGCCCCCTACAGGGAGAAGGGTGAGTCTGCATACAAGTAGCGGCATGCTTTCCAGTTACAAAACTCTCATACGCATTCGCTTGTCAGACGTTTGGCTGGCACTATATCTTGTCTTGTCTGGCATCCCTCCCTGTATTGTCTGTATGATTTCAGCTCGAGAGCAAATGAGAACAGAGTGAGCTCACTGCAGCTGAGTCAGCCTGAACAAGACAGGTCACCTGCAGCTGAGAGAATGTGTGTGTGTTTAAGAAAGAGAGACAGAGAGAGAGAGAGAGAGAGAGAGAGACAGAGAGACAGATGGAGAGAGACATAGAAAGAGCACGAGCATATGGCTACTTTGCCAACTCTCTGTTTGTATTAGACTAGAAGATGAGGAATTTGCCAACTTATCTACATTCTGGCTTTGTAAATGTGCACGTACACACACACACACACACACACACACACACATGGTCTTAAGTGGTCTTGCACAGACTCACATCCGCATTTGCATACTGTATCTACTGTATTTGTACACATATTCATTGACCCTATACTTTCACACCAGTGCACACACACCCACGAAATCTCTGAGTCTCCCTCAGTCTCACCCTCGGCTCCGTTCACCTGCCAAAAAACAGATCACTGAGCGGTGAGACATCCGCTTTCTATAAATAGCTGAGTTGGTGGAGTACAGCCAAAGCAGAGACAGAGAGACAGAGAGAGAGAGAGAGAGGGGAATGCCATGCTCAAAGAGGACACACTCTACACCCTATTAATGTGAACTAAATATACACCTTAGTATAGACCACATATGCAAGCTTGCCCAATGTGAAGACGCACACACTGTATTGTGACCCAGTTCTGTTGTAATGTGGCTAGATTATTTAGAGCAATTTTTTTTAATAGTATTGATATTTCTGTTATTTAAAACCATATATGTACTACAGCCACACAGTTGGTATATCTAGTATAATTTCTGTTTCTGTAAGAGCCTCTTACCGAGTCTGAGATTTTACACAAAACAACAACAATAAAAGGTCAGCTTCTGAAAACATAAAACATAAACACCAACATCTGGCTCACACTCCTGGACGGGCCCGTTCTGAGGCTGAATTGCCCCTCACATCAATCACAAACGTTTGTCTTAAACAATCATCTTTCTTGATGATCCTGTGGTGTGGGGTGTGTCGTTACCTCTCTGTTGTACTCGTCGTCACTGATCCTCTCATGTGAAATGCTGTGCTAACATGCAGGAACGACTTGACCAAGCTGAATGGAGAATCAAGCTGTATCGAAGGTTAAAAGCCATTTATTTTTATTATTATTTATGCATTTAAATCCAGACATACCTAGCACAGTAATCTATCTTATCTAATCTAGACAAATGTAGTGGAAGACAAAAAAAGATTAGTGGAATCTGTCATTGTGTTTGGTATTTCTCACTTTTTCAGCATCAGTAGAATTTTTAAAATCCTCTTGTGTGGGCCAGAAGTAATACAATACAGCACTGCACAGAAGTCTCAATCAGCTCTATAGCTTTGTTATTTATATCAGAACGGATTTATTTTAATTGACTAAAAAAAGTTGTTGCAACCTCTTGATAGATCCAGTTCTCTCACATTCAGAGTGTTCCTTTAATATCAAAATGTCAGACTTGATGTGAAGTTTCCTGGCTGTGAAAAAAACTCCACCCACTGTTTTCTTCTGCAAAAATTGTGAACATGGTATGTATTCCAGTGTGGCAATGGGCTTATACCGCACAGGGATCTCACTGCAGTGTGTGTAAATAAAAACAAGGAGTATAGTTTTAGATCATTGAACAGAGCACAGAACACTCATCATTACAGAAGGGAAGAAAAAACCCCAAGAAATCCACTTTTGCATGGCCATTGTCAGTCCCTATCAAAAATCTGATTATTGGTCCCAGCCAAAAGTATTGTTATGCAGTAATAGTCTCAAAAGTATATTTCTTTATTTGTCTTTTACTTGTATATGAAGAATGAGAATACAATACAAATTGCAAGATTTGTTATTACTGTATATATGAGATGATTGTGCAACATCATACAATCACTGCGCTTCAGAGTTTTTGGTCATCTGTTGGCACTGAAAAACCTGTGTGCAAAGTAAAAGCCTTAATCCTCCAAGGTTTGTTCTTTATGTGTGTACCATAGTGTGCTGATAAACATGTTCCTGCAGGTTGCTTTTTAAGCCATCACTTGATTACTTCAGATTCAGGTGTAGTTTTCACCTTTTCCCTAGAGAGAAACTCTAAGCCAGCCTACCAACTGGAACAAAAAAGAAGCCCATTAACCCTTTAAGACTGACACAAAAACATGCTTTTTTCTGCCATTTAATCTGCTCTTCTCTGTTGATCATGTGATGTCTCAGTGCTGCCTTGGCATTATTTTGGTATTTAAAAAACGTGATCTACAAAGTCAACAATTCAAAGATTTTTATTTAATTTATGTTTAGTTTGAAAGCTACCTCTCACACATCAGTCACATTTTATCATGATTGATAAAATGATGAAATAAGTAACAACCATTTGCTAATCTGAATTGTGATTAGAATGAGCTTGCCCAAATCACATTGCATCCAGCAATAAAAGAGGTCTAATGCATCTTTTATGCAGTGATAGTAAACTAGATAGAAAGTGGCAATTCTACACTCTGATAGTTTTCTCCCTGGCCAGCTTGGAACTGCACACGACAGCAGATTTAGAGGAGTTAAAGATTCTTGGAATGGATTGCCAGTGACTCGCTAGGTTCGACAGGGATGAAACATCAGGACCATCCTCCATTAAGAGCTATAAGTGAGAAATATTAACCATAATTCTCAAGTTACAGCAATCTTTAGGGCTTTCCTAAGTGAAAATAGTAAAAACTGTCCTATCTAAATCACTTAAAAAGAAAAAAGCTAAACAGTTCTTGGCTTGGATGGTATGGTAGAAAAGACTTTTATTAGTGTTAAACCTTTACATTAGGTTCCTTAAACTTTTAAAAAGGTTATTGACATCTCGTTTATAAAGTGATTCTTTAAAGACCCTTTTTTGGGAGCTTCTGTACTTATCTTAGTGAATCTGAGCTCAGACATTAATTTTGTAACAGCATGGGCCCACTTAGTTACGAGCATCACCTTAACGATTTAAAGAGTAGTTACACCACTTACTAAATCCCATGACTGCATGTTAATGTTTTAAAAAGTTTGCCTTAGGGTAAAAAACAACGGACACCTGGCAACCCTGCCATAGTTGATATGTGTCCCATTTAGAGGGGGTTTAACTTCCCCTGAACTGGTCTCCTCACTTCAAACAGCATTATTAGCGCCACACCACTTAGTGCTGGTAATTATAGAGGACTGTGCTTTGCCTTTCATCAGTAAGATTGAGCGTAAGTAGGTAATGTTCACACCGGCAGCCTGGCAGTGGCCTTCTTGTATGTATTCTCCACAGTACTAGGCTGGAACATGATGGCCATGCTGGCATTGACAATCTAAACAATGCACAGTGCAGACCACTAGTAATTGCACTGAATTAAAACAAAGATGTTCTGCACTTTAATCGCATAGTCATAGTCACAGTAACTGTGTCACTGTCCAGCTACTTTTGCACTGCATTGTAGGTGCAAATTATTTTGCAGCGTCTTGAACTTCAGAATCATATTAATTTGTCGTGAGGCTTATTATTCAGTAACTACTAGGAATTATTACAGTGTTACTACAGTGAAAATAATGCAGAGGTTACATGGTTAAAAAAACTTTAGTCAGCTGCCTGTGGGTTGCTTGGCTATACTTCCAGTCCTGCAATTTAATATTTTAATGTGATTTAAATATGGACAGCCATACTATTTCCTGCAGGAAACATGGCAGTTCTGGTTATACTTTCTGAGTCCGCACATTGTTGCTAATTTAGCTACAAGTGAGCCATGCATGTTATTGCTTAGACTTTGCAAAGAATGGATAGGTCGAGCAAATATATATACAATGGATCTAATGAAAAACAGGTGCAAAACAGATAAGACTATTGAAGGAACAGATCCGAGGTGGAGCCTTTGGTCAGTAGTCCATTGACTGATTGAATAGTGTACGCATTAAAGAAATAAAGCCTTTGATCAAATAGTCGAGGCATGTTTCAGCTTTTTTACATCAGCATAAAATGCAGTTGCAAGGAATGTTAACATGTTGTTTCAGTTTGTAGGTCAGACAAACCTCTTGCCTGAGGGCATGATAGAAGGCACCAGTGATGAATGGATACTATTCAGGCTCAAACGGCCTTTTAGGTCTTATCACTCTCACTTAGCTACCCGTATTTTGGTAACTTACGAAAGAAAATAGTTAATGCTGTTTTTATTTTGTTTATTTTGCAGACCATTAGAAACATTGATTAACCTACATTGCAAAAGATTAACCCGTTTGTCAGCAGCATTCCGTCTGAGCGCATATGGCGTCTTTGTCTGGCCTGCCAAAATGTCTGAGTGGGAATGGGAACAGGAAGCTCGTATTCCGACACTATGATATGATGGATGACACTACCAGCACTGTGATCTCTGGGTAGCGCAGCTAAAGTTAGAAAGTCAACAGAGCAGAGACACCATGATGAGCGAGGATCCTCAGCCTAATCGAGATGAGCTCATTGCTGATCACTCTGCTGACTGCCGCCTCTGGGGCTGTGCATGTCCTATTCTAAGAGCAGCATGGATACGTTCATTAACACGAAAGAGTTTTGTTACATGAAGCTTTCGTGTCCAGGTGTTGTTACAATTGACCCATTTATGCTACTCCCACAGATGCATTTTTCATAGAAACTATTGCAAAAATGGACAGGCTGCACAAAAAATGAATTCCATTCGATGTAGGGCAAAACTGTCAAAAAAGGGGAAGTGAGAGCACATTATTCATTTCAAATTATTTTTATTTTGTTGGAGGTCGGACTCTTAGGATAGATCAAGTGAAGTTTTTTCCAACCTGTCTAGTTTTGTTGAGCTATAAACACATTAGTCCTGCTGGGTAGCCTAGCATTTTAAAGTGGAGTTCAAATCTTATGTAGAGAACCTAAACTCTAACCTAATAGGGCCAACTAATGATTACTTTTATAATTGATTAACCCCTTATATGGCCACGGGCCTCCCAGCAGGCCTGGATTTTTATTACATACTTCTGTAACCTAAGAATACTTCAAGCCTCAAGTCAGTGTACTTACTGAATGATATGCTTTAGTATGTAATAATAAGGGATTTTAAGGGGTTAGTCTATCTACTGTTTTTTTATAGTCCAATAATCAAGTAATCTAATGATTTCACAAGAAATTTGAAAATGTCATCCCATATATTGAATATCTTTGGTTTACATAACTTATGTTCAATGTATTTATTACATTCGTAAGAATTTAAACGTGTACATATTGCAAATTTCTCTTTTTTGTTTTAAATTATGAAAGTGTTTATTCTTTTACATAAAATGATTGCAACTGTAATAAGTGCAGTTACTCTCTGGGATCAATAAAGTATTCTGATTCTGATTTATTACTTTGAATTATGCACCATTATCCCTACGTATCCTGAAACAATTTATTACTTAATTATTACTTCACAGGATTGTTGAGATGTTCATCTCTTCCATGAGATAGTTTGTTTTTGTTACATGTTATGTTTACTGCCACTGCATGAGTTACTTAGACTAGTTTGTTACAAGCGCCTACCCACTATTAGCAGAAACAGAAAATGTGAGAGATATTGGGTGCTTGCATTTTGTTTTGTTGTTCAACATGGACAGTTTCTGTAATTGTTATAGCTGACTAATCGTCCCAGCACTAGAATCTAAATGTATTCATTTAAATGCAGTTTGTACCAGCATCAACAGTTGCTACAAAACAATGTGTTTGTGGGCAGTGCATGGAATAGTCATTTGGAATCTTGTGATTGGACAGTCCTGAATAAAACTAATGCAGTGAATCTCTTCAAGCAGTGAAAACAATTTAGCTAAGAGTAACAGCCTGGCTCGCACTGTCAACACACACACATTGGGCATGCTGGGGCACTAGCCTAAGGTATGCAGGTGCTTGGGTTTGCCAAAGGAGAGTGAGCGTCAAACCTATGTATACTGAGCATGCTCAGATGTACACACATGATTGAGTTAGCCTGTGGCAGAATCTCACTCCATCTCTAAACTCCAAGAATTCTCATACAGGTGAGACAGAAGCCCAGGTTAATCCACTAATTTAAAGTTATCCTTGTTTCATCATGTACCAGCCCTTAGCATACACCAGGCATGAATGTGCCACAGTCTTACACGTAGTATTACCGTTGACAAGGTGTATTTGTCTGCATGCCTGTCGGAACATTAATTGAAGCTCATTGTGAATGGAAGAAGAAGTAGTCTGTTCTAAAATAGGCTGGCTGGCTTATCACACACAGGAGATATGAGGTAGCTGGATGTAAAGCGTTGTGGCTTACATGCAGTCTTAAAAATAAAGGTTCAATAAAAATAAAGGTTTGGCTTAGATGTATGGCTCTAGGGAACACCATAAACTACTGTAGAATCTTTACATTTGAATAAAGATTAAACTTTAAACAGGTTCTTCACACTAGGCATCTCATTTATAAGTAAAATTCTTCAAAGAACCATTGAAAGGTTCTTTTTAAGAAATTACAAGTGGTTGTTATATGGAGTGTAGTTTTCTACACCAAACCAACAGCATTAGGGCTCTCAAAACAAAATGTGGCTTTTTAAATATTCATTGAATTCAATAAAAAAATATATAGAAATGTAAATATAGAAAATGTCAATTCAAATGGAGGACATTCTCTGTGTGTGAAATGTTGTGGCTCTGTTGAGCTGTTAGCAAGCAATGAAATGTGAAAGGGAGAAGTTGTTGTGAATATACTTAATGTCTATAAAAAGATGGCAATGCTGAGATAAAATGGACAGCACAAATGCAGCTTTCTTCATATCAAAACATCGTGTATAACTGTTGTGATAAAAAATTAAAATACTTTTTATAAACATTGATTTACCTGCTCATTTATGAAGACAAAAATATAGTTTGCTTCCAGTTGTGTGGATCATACACATTTCTAGCAAAATATATTTCATCTACACTGTTAAGGGAAAAAAATACATTGTTTAACTGAGTGTTTTCCAAAACAAGCATGAATTGCATTTTATTGCTCCTGTTAAAAAATGATTAAAGCTACCTCTGCAACAGCTCCTGGATTGTTTCAGGGGAGTTAGTCACTCACAAAGGGTACCAAAGCACATAAGTACATGCTTTTGCTGATCGGAAGTAAAAAAAAAAAAAAGTTTATTTTGAGTGTTATCCAATAGCTCTTAAGCAACTCAGCCACTCTGAACAACATTTCTACTTTTAATACTAAGATGCTAAATACATGATCTCTTTCTCTCCACAGTTGCTTGAGTTGGCAAAATTTTCTGATAAGCTAAATCTTTAAATGCAGGCGCTCTCTAGCACAATGTTAATATACGTGTACGGCAATGAATTAAGCTGCTGTTTTAGCTGTTTGGCTACATGGTGCTACACACTGCAACAAAGGCTCCTAGCTAGACTTTCTTTGCCTTAACATTTTGCTTGTGCTTCCATTAACTGAGCCACTCACCACTGGCCTGTAATGCAGTATCACTGGCCTATGAAAACCATGTATCTCCATTTTTGTTGATCATTTCAACACATTAGCTGTCCTTTATGTTGTGTAAAAATTTTGTGATGAATGGACTAATAGAAATGCTCTAAAATCACTTGGAACTAAATCTCTTTACATTGACTTACATTGAAAGGTAAGAGTGCCCTCTCCTGTAAAGTTCATATTTTGGAGATACTTGTTTTTCATTGGACAGGATATATAACAATAAGCTTGTGTTAGGCTTTTTGGAAAACCATCCTTGACACCACATCTTTTTTATTTGATCTTTTTCGTAATTTCCTGAAAAACTGTCCCCTTTTTTATATGAATTAATTTTAGATGGAATGCTAACTGCATTTCTTAACCCATTTGAATTGGTATCTTGGTGTTGCTAGTACAATTTATTGAATGTTTATCTTCAAAATTCTGTTTGCAATGCAGTCATTATAATTGTATGGATAGCAATCAGTTACTCTTGCCCTGTGGACGTGTTCCTTCAAAACTGATTTTGCATACCCTGTTTCTTGATTAAATCCCTTTAACACTCAGAAATGTTATATTGTTAAGGTGTTAGTTTTTTTAAAGTGAGTGGATTAAACGCTCATGCTGCATCCCTGTGCTCTTGTTTATGGTTTACATGTACTCAGCATCATGCAGCCAATCAAGATGTGTCCAAAAGCAAGATAAAAAGCTCAGTGGAGCCGGCCTGTGCTGTCAACTTGTTTAGCCTCAGAGTTTGACTGATGCTATCTCACACCCTCTTGTTTAGCTGAGCTCCAGAGACCTGAATCAATGCATGCTCTGCCTATGGGTGGTCTAGTTAGGGGGGGGGGTGGCTTGGGGGGGGTCTAGTACTAGGCTGGCTTGTGGTAAACTGTGGATGTTGGAATGTTCAAACACAGCTGTGAGAGAAGGCCACATTCAGGCCACTGGCAAGCAGATCTTTGACCAAATGTTACCTTTGAGTCAGAGCTATAGCCATCCCACTGTAGAACAGTGTGACAAAGGGCCAAGCAGATATGATTGGGAAAGAAAAATATACTTCACGTTAAATGCCATGGCCCTGTCATTGTTTTCCGTAAACTGTATTCCATACCCTGTGGAGCTGCATCTGCATGTGGGCTCTAGGAAGAGGAGCGAAGGCACAGAGTTGCATGCCTGTTAAAAGTTTGGAGACACCTAGTTTTTGAAAATGTTTTTAATATTAATTATAATATTTTTTGTTTAAATAGAAAGTTGTTTAGAAGTTAAAGTTGTTCTTTGTAAAAGCTGCAAAACTGAAGTACCAAAAAATTACTTGAGTCAGTACTTAACAGGATGTTTTACGTGTTCAAACCACATTTGTAACATAGAGTTTCAGTGTACTTTTTGACTAAATTGAAATGCAAATGTTTTTTTCCAATTTAAAGCTACGCTTTTGGGATGTGGAAACCTCTCTGGTGGAACTGTGTAATTGCATGCATTAAACAGAAGAACCTTTTGTAATAAGTTGTGCTTTGGACTCCTTTCCCAAGCAGATGATACAATATCTCAAGACATTGGACATAATGCAACATCAACACATTTTGCATCATGTTTACTTATGATGAAGACATTTAAATATTCTATCAAAAACTGTAAATACAGTGATTTTTATTTAATGTTTTACAAACTGCAAAGCACCAAATCCAGGTAAATAGGACACATTATGTTCTCTTTGTAACGTATCATATCCAGGAAGAAATGAAATCGCCATGACAATATCACAGTTCTCACTCAATTCTCTTCTTGTTTTTTTTTTTACTTTTTTTTATACACAAAACAATACAGACAAGTAGACAGGTGACCTCAGTGAGTGTTTGCTTAGTACCATTCATGTGGACCCTGAGCCATCTCTGGAAATTGGAATATCTAACATCAGATCATGTTTGATTTACTGCATTCAAGTTCTTGGTTGGCGGACTGAGCTGTCAGATGATGTGTTCAAAATCAGTGCTGTGCAAACACTCTCCTGCTCTCCAGCACTCTCCCTCTCTGTTCTTTTCTTTTCTTTGCCATTCTTTACATTCTGCCGCTCATAGAGATGGATCGCATTGATTGATGCAGGCAGTTCAAGGAAAGGAGATGTGAGGAAATGCTTAGCACGACAAATAATCCCCAGAGCTTGCGGGGGAAGCATGAGCTCAACCTGCATGTGCACACAAGTGTGTGTTTGTGCACGCACACATGCAGGGTGTCATAGTTTAGTTCATGAAAATGTGCAATTATCCCCACCAAACTTCTGGGTTGAGACCTGTTGATCTTGTGAGTGTAGAAGGGCACGTCTAGTAGAAGTTGCAAATTCTAGCTGCTGGTATCAGATTTACTGAAATGTTACAAGTCATTTTAAAAGTTAGACCATTAAAATCAAACTTACATTTTCTCCTCACCACAAACAGGTCAGTTATCCATTACATGTTCAGTATTTGAAGTTTGCTTCTTTAAAGGCATGTGGATTTCAACTGACCACTGTGGGAGACCAGCACTGAGAAGCTTAAATCTACATACTATACTTCAAATGTAAAGCTAGCAAATCAATTTATCAGTTTATAAGTTTTTTGCCAGGTTTTGTTTTATTGCTTGCCACCGAAATAAAATCTTTATCTCATCTATACATTGTGATACATATTTTAGAACAATTGTTTGATAATGATTTATGAAACAATGTAAAGGCACAAGTAAATCAAGGATTATAGTTCTTTAAATAAGAGTTGTGAAGTTTAATTTTTAAAGATGGCACATCAGTATTTTATTTCTGGTTTCTGTTGCATTTAATGCACTTAAAAACATTTAGTGTAAATTTGATGAACTTCATAAGTGTAGTTCACAACACAGCAGCATCATAAACAAATCAGACTACCAGATTAGCTACAGTTTTTCGTGATTTGCAAGACTCAAATTCTTCAACTTGCTCAGATTTCTCAGAGTTAGCAGCCAAGCTAAATAAAAGTCAGTACTGCTACGTAGTTCACAAACCTTGAGTTGTGATCATCCAGTAATGTAGTGTGATCATCCAAAAGTGTCATGCCGACTTGCAAAAAGTAGTACACATGACAGCTTCCAAACACACAGCATAACTGACTATATCATAACAAATATTTGGCTTCAGTTCAAGTTTTGCAATACCATTCTCAGTGAAGTCATGTGTCTGAAAAAACAATAATAATATGCAGAAATATGTTTTGATGTGAAGAAATTGCTCTGCTTTAAGTGGCAGACTTTTTCTGAGAAACTAATGCTCCAAAAGCAGATGTTTTGTAGCGTAGATAGACGGTAATCATGTAGTAGGTGGGGTGATTGGCTGTTGCACTAGCTGCTAAGCGCTGCTGCTGCACACTGTTTTTACAACTTAGTGTGCCAATGATGCACCTCCATTCACACAGCACTCTCTTTCAGGTTGCTGTAAAAACGTAGCATTATTGGTCTGGTAGATTTTTAGAAAATGTCGGTCTCAAAAATATGTCATCAAAATATCGGTTATAAATCCTTTTGCGACAGTCATGTCCTCATTTTCCAGGTTTTTCTTGCATAATTTCAAAAAAGAGGGCACCTGTCTCTCCTGTCTCCTCATCTTATTTGGTGCCAGTGCTTTTTAGGTTTTAGAAAAGTGGACAAAATGGAAATCATCAGACTCCTCCACACAGGGAAGGGATCATGGAAAGTTTCTCTTCATGTTGTGTGCAATTACAGTAGGTGTCCAGATCCCCAGGTCTTACATAGAGCAGCATTATTTATTTATAGAGGTTTAGTTATGGGAGAATCTTTTCTGTAAAAAGTGTCATTTATTCATACAGTATTAGGGTTAAGGTGAAGAGATTTACAGTAGGCTACACGTGTAAAAGTAAGCTACTCATTTAGAAATGTGCTCTGTCTCGGAGCAACATGCACACACAGGTTTCCAGGCTTGAGGTCCTTGAGGTCGCATTCACTACAAAAAACAGTGAAGAAAAGAAAAAGCCTCTGGTGATGTTTTTGCTGTATGTGTAAAACTATCTAATCCCTTGTGTGTTTGTGTGCACGTGTGCAGAGAGATTCCTTCTTAAGTTCCACTTTTTGTCCAATTCCCAGAAGCTCCTTTCAGAGTCACTGAAGAAACGGGAGAGGAATGTCAAGGTGTGGCGTTATGATTGAAAAGCTTGTTGTTGTTCACTGTTGGCTGCTTTCTCTGTCTTACATCGGGAAAAGCTTGTGCACATATACGATTTCAGCCCTGCACCAGATGGGTTAATCATACTGAAAAGAAAGTGACAAAAGGAGCCTTGAAGGGATGGGATCGCTCAGGTAAAACTGAGGGGGTGGGGAATTATCCCTGTCTTCTTTAATACCTCCCTCCCTGACCTACCACCCCTCCCTGCCTGCAGCTCGTTCTGCTGGACACTAAGCTGGAGCTGGAGTGTCGAGGAGATTCTAGTTTACCCATTCATTCAAGCTGTCTGCCATATATGTGCCAGTGTGTCACTCACAGCTGAGTGTTCCCTGTGCTCATTGTTCTGATCTTAAGACTTACTACTCAGTAGCTATTATGAAATTACTAGGGCAGAACAATATTTCACTTATTAATCGTTATCACAATTGGTATCGCAGGAGGTTGCAATATACAAATAAGCCTCCAACCAATCACTAAATGTTTTATTGTGTACTGTGAGCATTCTGACCAGATGTAAATATGAGTGCTTCTTTTGGGGGCTCTGAGAAAACAAGGCTTTCACATAATTCATTTTGGCCAAAATAATGCAGGTCACTCTGAAACCATATCGCCATCACAGTGTGTAGTATTATTACATCAGCATGGCATTTTGCTTAAATCATGCAGTCGTGGTAACAACTGTGGAACTAATCTGTAACTAATCTTCTACACAGTTGCATGGCAATCTGTTGGTGCCTCTGTTCAAATTACAATTTTTGTTGATTTCTGAAAATAAGAACACACTTCTGCACATTTCAGTGACCAGTTGCTGTTCATTTGCTGAATTAAACATGTTGGAAAAAGCAAATACATGCAATTTGGCATGTGCAAAATTTATGGAACATTTTGTATTTAGTTTTTCCAGTATATTATTCCTATATAGAGAATATGTAAATTCCATCCATCCATACATTTTCTAAGTCGCTTCTCCCTCAGGGTCGCGGGGGGGTGCTGGAGCCTATCCCAGCGGTCATTGGGCAGAAGGCAGGATACACCCTGGACAGATTGCCAGTGAACGTGTTAATTTGACTATGAAAATCAATAATGTGTAATTTGATCAGGATCAAGAAACACTTGTTACTGTAGGTATGAGGGTGCAGACCTGAAGTTCAGAACCTTTAAAGGGTTAATCCTTCCTTCACTGTGGTTATAATGGGCTGTAGTCTCTTCTTGCTTTCTGATCACTCGTGCTGTTTATGCTTTTCCATTTTCTTTGTTATGCCAGAGCATATTCATACCCTCTCTCCCTCTTTTTCTTTCTCCCCATCTCTCTTTCTCTCTTACTTTTTGTCCTTCTCTCTCTCTCTCTCTCTCTCTCTCTCTTACACTCACTCACTGTCTTTCTCTCTGTAACTCTGTCTAACCCTAATTCATAATTCTCTCTCTCGCTTCTTTGTCTCCCTCTCTCTCTATCTCCCTCTCAATTTTTCTTCCTCTCTCTCCTCTCTCTCTCTCTCTCTCTTGGCCTGCTTCTGTCAGGCCGATTATCACTATGCAGCAGATCAGAGGCATGAATGAGGAGGGCAATCCCCAGATTTCAAGCCCATTTTCCACTTATTCCCCCTCTTTCCCTCTCTCGTTCTTTCCCTATCTGCTTTATCTCTTCATTTGCACTGATATAACTGTTTTATGTAGTGATAGAAAACCCAAGGCATCCCTTGAGTTAATGAGTTAAAATGAACAAAATTGAAGTCTCTGAATGTATCGACAACAAGAAATTAGGTGGACTAGGGTTAAAGAGACATCATCACTGCTTTTTAAATGTACTCCTTGGAGCCTTAATTATGCTCTTACTAGTTTGGAGCTGTGTTCTATATGACTCTCTGCATATGGAGTTAATTTTGTGCCAAAGGTTTTAAATAAAATAATAAAACCAACAAGCAAAATGTTCAGAGTCAAAATATCCAAAAAATGTTGCAAAAACAAATATTTTTTTCAAGAAGATTTTTGCTCATTTTCACTCAAAGCACATTCTAAAATTGTGCTTTTGCTTCCAACTTGCACTGGCACTTTTTAACAGGGGTCATGTCTAGAAGAGGGTGTTCACCTGCACTCTCTATTGGTCAACTGATTTAGAGTGACAGGTCTCCTGAACAAGTTGCCACTCATTGTAATGACTACTGCTAGGTGCTGTGTTCTGCTAGTATATCTGAAATTGTGAGTAATGTTTGTCATATTCCTTTTACGTTATTAATGTAACACATGTTTAGGTTTATGTGTTGCCCTGTGTAAAACGATGTAACTGTTGTTCTGGACACTGAAGAACATAAACTTAGCAGTTAAAGGAATCTGTATCTCTGTAGTTACTGCAGCTCTGCACATCACCCTCGTTCTTAAAAATGGGGACCAGTACACTGCTTCTCCACTCATCAGGCATCCTCTCACTCTCCAGGATTTTGTTAAACAGCCTGGTTAAAAAGTCCACTGCCTTCTCTCCTAAACATCTCCATACCTCCACAGGTATGTCATCTGGACCAACTGCCTTTCCATTCTTCATCCTTTTTAAAGCTGCCCTCACTTCCACCTTACTAATTCTCTGCACTTCCTGATCCACTATCTCTCCCCCCGTTGTCCTCCTCTCTCTCTCATTTTCCTGATTCATTAGTTCTTCAAAGTACTCCTTCCATCTACTCATCACTCTCTGTTCACTCACTAGTACATTTCCCTCTCTATCCTTTATCAGCCTAACCTGCTGTACATCCTTTCCAGTTCTATCTCTCTGTTTAGCCAAACGATACAAGTCCTTTACTCCTTCTTTACTGTCCAGCCTCTCATACAGCTCATCATAGGCCTGAGCCTTTGCCTTTGCCACCATTCTTTTCGCTATGCGACTAGCCTCACAGTACTCCTGCCTACTTCCTTCATCTCTCTGGTTATCCCACTTTTTCTTAGCTGCCTTCTTCTTCTGAATACTCTCCTGGACCTCCTCATTCCACCACCAACTTTCCTTGTCTTCTTTCCTCTGACCAGACGAAACACCCAACACATTTTTGCCAGTTTCTCTCACCACCTTAGCTGTAGTTTATGTGTTACATTAATAAACATGACAAATATTGCTCATAATCTTGGACATGCTATTGCAGTGCTCTCTGGCAATTCTACACTCAGTACAAAGTGCTCCATCAAGCTTGAGGAAGATGATGACTTTGAGTGTGGGTACATTTTAAATTCTTGTGTGAGAAAGGTGCTTAATGAATTTAAGACTGTTCAGGAGAAGTAAAAAAGTCTGAGTGTGAAATTGTGTTTTTGGAAAAGAACTCTAGCATGTCCACTTTTTGTGACTTGTTGCTTGTACAACTGTACAGTTGTGGTTGTATTGCTATCATTAAAATTGCTGCTCTTGTAGTTTGAAACTGCACTCTTTGAAATTGCGTTTTCTGTGTAAGAAATCTTTCATCTTTCCTTCATAGCCAATGTTTTTGTGTTTTTAAGGTCACCAATTTGCACCAGCGCAGTGCTATCCAGTGTGGCTGTCTTTTAGCTGACATAACAGAATTGGCAGTTAGGCAGACACAACATGTGGTACTGCAGATTTGGCCATTTGGCTAATTCTTGTTTGTGCAGATCTACATAGTAAGTGTGAAACGTGGTAGTAATTGAGGAACTGAGAGCTAATAAATGGATTTTCTGTGTGTGTTTGTGTAGATCAGTGTTGTCATGTGCTGTTATGCTACAGGAATTAGCAATTGTAATGGAGAAGGTATTTAAATTGTGGAATCTGAGCATTGCACAGGCAGACAATAGAGCTCATCACACAGCGCGCGTGTGTGTGTGCATGAGTGTCTGCAGTCACTTATTCGCTAACAGTGTGTGTAAGATGAGTTGTACCTGTGGATGAGGCCTTTTTTTCCAGAGTGGTTGTTTTGGCATGCACTCTGCACCACAGGCTATTCAGCAGGGTGTCATGTGTGGAATGCCGTGCCAACTCCAACTCTGTGATCTCCTATGGGGCCTACAGGGGAAAGCAGTAGATGACAGATTAATCAATCAAGTCTTTTAACACAAAATGCCACACAGCTGTTTTCCTGACGAAAAGGCATTCATGAATAGGTATGTCTTGGTTTAATGTTGTATGTGTGTGCGTGCATGCATTTACATGTGCATTTCACAAAGACATGTATTTGTCTCTGCTGATAAATCTACCTTTTTTTCTGTTTCTCTGTGTATTTTCTAAATTAAGAATAGCTCAGGAAAAGAGGACACTATGTTTTGATTTACCAGAAATTAATTTGATTGTATTACACATTTGCTGCCATTCATTGTTTTACTTTTGGCAGAAATTTCGATTTTTTTTTCCATGTAGAAGTATATAAAAGTAATACTTTTTTCAAGGCATTCAAACTGACGATATTGTTGTGCACAATTCAGTTTTTGTGAAAATACTTAAATTAATCACAGCTGAACTAATTGAAACTAGTCTGGTTAACAACCTGTTTACTATCACATTAGCATCAGTTACATGATACAAAAATATACCTGATCTAGCAACATGACGTCTCTTTAAGCTTTAAAATAAGTAACATGCCCTAGATGTAGGTATTTTAACTTTTCCAGTTGTACACTGAAAATTTATCATTAGATTGGATGGAATGCTTGCCAGAGTTTGTCCAACCTGGCAATAGCATTTGCATGTAGAGCATGGATAGGAAATGTCCATTAAAATCTTTGTCCATTTGAGTTTCATGGCATTGCTTTATATTATTGTGCCATCACATCCCCATTTTAGAAATCTATGCAGAAGGTTCTTCTGTTTGGGACAGTGTAGATTAGTGAGTGTTCAGTTCAGTGACTCACTGTGGGTGAAGTTTTGGTTCTGTATCAGTTGCTCTTAGGCATATACGCAAAGTATGGAGTAGCTTCTGTTACCTCAATGCTTGCATGAGAGGCCACAGGACATAGATTTTAATCTCTCTCTCTCTCTCTCTCTCTCTCTCTCTCTCTCTCCAGGGGACGAAGACGTCTGGACCATGTGCAGGGCGTGACTGTAGTGGGGAAGGATGTCCATGTCTCCCAATAAAAGGCAGCAGGGTGAGTAGAGCACCCACCTTGGAAAACACTTTCTTACTGGAGGCCATGCTCCAATATGTCACCCACAGGGGGCGCTGTGACATGTTTCAATACGTCCTACTGGAAAATAATAATATGACAAATAACTAGTTGGTGTTGATTTTGAGTACTAGAAGGGCATGTTTGGAAAAGGATATATTTGTTAGCCAGTGTTGTTTCTTTCTAAATTAGTGATGAGGTTTCTGGTAAAGAAACCTTAAAGGAATTGCCACAAAGGATTCTTTGAGTAATGCCATAAGAGAACCATTTTTGGTTCCCTAAAGAACTATGTCTGAAAAAAAGCGAGCATGAAGAAACTTTTTAAGCATTTAAAGAATCTTCCGTTTATGCTTAAGTGTTCCATACCAATTTAAGGGCTCTTCCAGGAAACACACCATTATGTAGAAGTTCTTAAAGCATTCTAAAAAGGTTTTTTACAGTCACACAGCTTTTTTTTCCTTTTTAGTAGGCAATCAAAAAGTGGTTCCTCTATGGCATTGCGCAAAGAACCCCTTTTAGCAACTTTATTTTTAAGACCATAGCTCAGCTGAGGCTTCTTTGCTGCAAAGTCTTATAAAACACCCATAGAAAATAAGAGTAGATTCAGTCCATTCAGTTCTATCAAGCCCCTTGTTGTCACTGTCACAAGAGAACAAATGGAACCAAATGGGCTGAATTTAAAGCATATTTGTTCATTCTTAAATGTTGTTGTACTCAAGACTGTATTTGTTTGCATCCTATCCTCTCATTCTTCATATCGCTCAAAAGGAAGTTTCAGGTCTTTTTAAAGCAAGACAGTCTGAGATGCACTGCTTTTCACAAACTGCACAAGCATACATTCAAAATGGAAGCTCCACGCAGGCAGAAAGCCATCTAACTGCACATTAACTGCAGTCAATATACTTCCTGAACCATAGTCACTTTCATCCTCTTGACAAATAACAGCATGTTTCATAGAGAGCAAGAAGGAGTTTTAGGAAGACATGCTAATTAGCTTGTGAAGAGCACATTGTCATATATGTACATAGAAGTGATGCTCTGATTGATACACTGGATCAGTATTAACACTGATACTGACCTTATTAAACAGATCAAATATCAGTCAAATGTCACCACTCCATTATCACTATTGTTTTGAAACAGTTCCTGTGCAAATGTGTAATACACCATGAGTTTCTCTTCAAAGCTCTGCTGTGTGACAAGATAAAAGTCTCTTTGAACAGAGCATGACAGCACATTAAAATAAAAACCTGGTGCAGGAAGGCTTTCTGATTCTGTTGTACTTCAGTCGAGTTCATTAGCCAAAGACTGTTTTTATATTATACTAGAATTTTGCATTTTATCAATTTTAGGTAGGCTAATTATTTTTAGCTTTTGAGCTCTTTTTAAAAATTACCAAAAAAAATGTATATACTATATTAAAGATTGAAATCTTCAGTTGTAGCAGTATTATGTATGCATATTATAAATGTATATATACTCTGAGTTCATGTGTCAGACTTAGTATCAGGAGAAAAAATGATGTTGAATCGGTGCTAGTCTCATGCTGTGTTACATGTTGGTGGTAGATATTCAAAGATATTCACACAAAATGGATATTCCATTGTTTTCAGTGGAGCTGCAACAGAAAATTCTGTTACTACCAGCAGCAATGTTTTGCAGACTGCAGAATTTGCATCGACATAAAGAGCATCCTGACTTTTTCCTTCTTAAAAAGATTTCTGTGCTGGTAAAAGTCTCCTCTGACATTTGTCCTTTTTCACCACTTGATTAGCTGTCACCATGCCAGTATTTACATAGCTTCATGCCACTGTCGCTCACATACTGCTATGAGGTATGGAACACACATCATTAGTGCAGACAACGTATGAAAATTTTAGTTACTGTAAAGTTGTTCAAGACACGCTCAAACACATACAGACATACACACACACACCCACCCACCAAGTATGTTCTGTGGTTATAGATATCCAGGTTTGTGCAGATTTTACAAATGAACAAAGACTGTTTTGTAAATGTGTTGTCAGGCTGAGACAAGCCCTCAACCTCTGTGGATGACATTGGTGTTGCTTGCAAGCTGGAAAGATTGACAGACGACTGGATCATAAAATGTCTGTTCTTTGTGTACTTGTTCTTTGTGTACTTGTTTTTTTACAGGAAAACAGTATAATAAATTACTTGATTTATAAGATTTATGCAAAGAGATTTCAGAATCATTAGTAATAAAATATTAGGTCTCATCATTCAGTTGCTACTATCAATTATTCATTAATTACTATGAAAAAAAGTAAGGTACTATGTAGTTATGGCAGTTAGTGGAGTTAACCAAATGAAATATTAAATTCATTCAGTCTTTTTTGGAAATATGGGTAATTTTAAATACCAACCACTGTTAGTCTTTGAATAGGAAGTGAACAGGTGTGAATGCATCCTCTTTCTTCAGCTGACTGCATATATGAAATTTAATTTAAATTTAATCTTACTAGTTTTCACTGCTTATGTAATTAACACTTTTTTTTAAGTCAGAGAATAAAGATAGTATGCATGATTAGACTAATATTTTCCAAAACATTGATTAGTTAACCTGTACAGATTTGGATTAAGGTAATAGTCATTGATTAGAGTAGAAGTTGTTGATCATCAGCATCATTTATTTCAATATATTAACCTTCAACCATACAGTCATCTTTGTGCTCGTATGTTGAAATTTAGAGGTAAAACATTCTGTATATATATATATATATATATATATATATATATATGAGGTTTTGCTGCTGTCCATGTCGCATGAGACTATTTGAAAATACAAACTTACATGTTACATTGAACTGCACACACAAATTGTAGAAACACCACCTGCCTTCTGATTGGATAAACGCATTGCGTTGGTTGGGTTCATTTACATAATGTTCAGCTCCACCTAACCTTTTTGCTGCAGAACTGCCACAACCTATTGAAAATGAATGTGATAAAGAAATATTACAAAGCTAGTACATCCCAAGAGGAGTTTGGGGAGAAGCATTAAACACGGTATATTTGTGTTGTTTATTTGTGCTGTTTATCAGTGCGTACATTAGTGTTGTGTATTAGACCACCTGTACTGTCCACATCCAACGAAACACACACATGCACACACATACACACGTTCACCCACAAACCACAGTTTAACCCCAAAGCCTTTTCAGACTTCCCTTCTTACTCAGCAGACACTACAGATGACAGCCAAACCACAGCACATTCCTTTGACACACACACACACACACTTACAGGCACAGAGGTACACACACATGCTGTGGTTGTTGATCTCCACTGTCTAATAGTTAAAATATAAACATAAATCATAGGTAATTAAACATAGCTATTGTTTTAGGCAAGTCTGTTTCTGTTGTAGCACTTATTTGGCCTTGCACTACACATTGCATAGTGCTTCGTCGGTTGTGGCTTGTCAATCAAAATAGCAATTTCCATCAAAGTTGACGATTCTTGGCCACCATGAGCAATGAAACCTGGTGATTTCTGGTGGAGCTGGACTGTGAGAATGAGCTAGGCCTATTGTACATTCTCAAGCCATATTTCTAATGATTTTAGATATACCTGCTCACGTTTCTTTTGCTAAGAGTGTTTTCATGGCTGTTGATTTTAAAGTTAAATGCATCTACAAAAAGGCTAAGCATGCTATTATAGTATACAACACAACATCCAGTCAGAGCATGCTTTATTAGTGTAAAAAGAAAAAAAAGGCTACATTCAACCAAATATCAAGAGTCATTCATTGCAAAATACATGGTTCCCAATCTATTCCCTGTCATTTTCATGTCTTTTTATCATTCTGTCCAGCTGTCTGTAAAAACAAACCATGCAGCATATTTTACACCAGCGTATTCTCCCACACATTCATCCATCCATCCATCCATCCTCAACTGCTTATCCGGGTCCGGGTCGCAAAAAGGCCCCAGGCTTCCCTCTCCCCCGCCACCTCCTCCAGCTCTTCCGGAGGGATACCAAGGTGTTCCCAAGACAGTCAAGAGATATTAACCCATCCAACGTGTCCTGGGTCTTCCCTGGGGTCTCCTCCCCATCGGACATGTCTGGAACACCTCCCTAGGGAGGCGTCCAGAGGCCATGCTTACCAGATGCCCGAACCACCTCAACTGGCTTCTCTCAACATGGAGGAGCAGTGGCTCTACTCCGAGTCTCTCCCGAATCACCAATCTTCTCACCCTGTCTCTAAGGGAGAGCCTGCGGCGAAAGCTCATTTTGGCCGCTTGTATCCGCGATCTCGTTCTTTCGGTCACTACCCAAAGCTTGTGACCATAGGTGAGAGTCGGAACATAGATTGACTTTGCCTTCTGGCTCAGCTCTCTTTTCACCATGACGGACCGGTATAGGGTCCGCATTACTGCAGATGCCGCACCAATCCGCCTGTCAATGCTCCATCACTCCATCCTTCCTTCACTCGTGAACAGAATCCCAAGATATTTAAACTCCTCCACTCGGGGCAAGAATTGACTCCCGACCTGGACAGAGCATTCCACCCTTTTCCGACTGAGGACCATGGTCTCAGATTTAAAGGTGCTGATTTTCATCCCAGCCGCTTCACACTCAGCTGCAAACTGGTCCAGAGAGAGCTGGAGGTCACTTCCTGATGACGCCAACGGGACCACATCATCTGCAAAATGCAGACGTGAAATCCTCCAAGCTCTGCCTCCTCTGGGGAAGGATCATTGGTGGGATTGAGAACATCCTTGAAGTATTCCTTCCACTGTCCAATGATGTCCCCAGTCGAAGTCAGCAGCCCCCCAGCCCCACTGTATACATTGTTGGTCGGGAACTGCTTTCCTCTCCTCCGCCTGTCGATAGTCTTTCTCCATGGCCTCACCAAACTCCTCCCACACCTGAGTTTTTGCCTCAGCAACCACCGAAGCCGCGACCTGCTTGGCCTTTCAGTACCCATCTTTTGCCTCCAGAGTCCGACAAGCCAACCAGGCCCGATAGGACTCTCTTCAGCTTGACGGCTTCCCTTACCCGAGGTATCCACCAACGGGTTTGGGGATTGCCACCACAACAGGCACCTACGACCTTGCGGCCACTGCTCCGATCCGCTGCATAGACAATGGAGTCACGGAACAGGGCCCACTCTGACTTGATGTCTCTGGCCTCCCTTGGTATGTGGTCGAAGCTTTGTCGGATGTGGGAGTTGAAGATCTTTCTGGTAGGTTCCCTCTGCCAGACGTTCCCAACAAACCCTCACAACTCGTTTGGGTCTGCCAGGTCTGTCGGGTATTTTCACCCGCCATCTGATCCAACTCACCAGCTCTGCTCCTCTCTTCACTAGGGTGTCCAAAACACATGGTCGCAAATGGCAAGCACAGAACTCCAATAACAAAACACCACTCAGGTTCAGATCGGGGAGGCCGTTCCTCCCAATCACGCCCTTCCAGGTCTCACTGTCATTTCCCACGTGAGCGTTGAAGTCACCCAGCAAGACAATGAAGTCCCCACAGGAGGCGCTTTCCAGTACCCCCTCCAGGGTCTCCAAGAATGCCAGGTACTCCGAACTGCCATTTAGTGCATAAGCACAGACAACAGTGACCCGAAGGCACAGTGAAATAACCCTCTTGTTCACCAGAGAAAACCCCAACGTACAGGCGCTGAGCCGGGGAGCTATGAGTAAGCCCACTCTTGCCCGACACCTCTCACCCTGGACAACTCCAGAATGGAATAAAGTCCAACCCCTCTCGAGAGAGTCTGTTCCAGAGCCCCTGCCATTTGTTGAGGTGAGCCCAACTATATCTAGTTGGTATCTCTCAGCCTTATACACTAGCTCGGGCTCTTTCCCTGCCAGAGAGGTCCTGTTCCACGTTCCCAGAGCCAGTTTCGGTAACCGAGGATCGGAACGCCAAGGCCCCCGCCTTCGGCCGCCACCGGATCCACATTACACAGGACCCCCATAAGAGCCCACACGTTCATATATTTCATATTTATTTGCTCCAGGCCCTTTTTAAGAACACCTCTGTACAGTCTGCCAGATTTGGCACTGAGATTTGAAACTGTTCTCAGGTCAGATTTATGGCCCTCTGTATTCCATTCACAAGTATCAGCTGAAAGATGGCTTTTATTGGGATCAAAACACAAATGCCAGTCCTCACCAACCTGAGGGTATGAGCACTGTGCCATCTCTCTAAAGTATTTATGGCAGACTTTATAGCTTCAGGGCCAGTAGTAAGAGTCATTGTGTGACAATTATAACGTCGCCATTTGAAGGGCTCATAAATCTACCTAAACAAACAGGATGACATTTTAGAACTGAAAAGCTGAGGAAGGGCATGGCTGAGGTTACACTGAATCTGATGTTCGATAAAAACCGTCTTGAGAGTTACAGTTTGACAGCAATCTCCAGCTGTACTTGTGCAGCTCTGTATGCTGCAGAGTTTAATTCCAGCCTTGGTCTACAACCTAAAAAATAGGGAGCATGTGATTATTTGCCATATACTCTTAATAAAAAGGTTCTGTGAATTTATTGGAAAAAATGGTTTGCTGCTGTCTGGAACCATGTAGTAAAAGGTTTCTCTTTAGAGAACTACATACGATAGTTGTTCCATTTCAGAGGAGAACCATTTAACAGTGCAAAGAATTTATTTAAACTTTATTTAAACAAGTCTTTGTGTTGCCATTGTTTTACATTCAAATGCATGCAAAAGTTTGGGCACACCTGGTTAAATGACATGTTTTGTTGATTTTATAAGTGGAAATGTGTTAACACATCCTTTACCGAGAACAGTTCTATACACTTTAATTCACAGTTCACTGTTTATTTGCTGAATTTAACATGTGTACTTGGGAAGATAAACATAAAAGAAGGCCTGTGCAATAGTTTTGTCGTATTTTATATTTTATGGGGTTGTTTTTCAGTTAAACTCAGCACATAAATGGAAATTGTCCACTAAAATTTGCAGAAAAGTGCTATATTTACGTGTGTTAAGATATGTTAACCTAATTTTACTTAGAAAATTGACAAAACATGTATTTTGATGGTGGGGTGGTTTAAATTTTGGCATATGACTGTATAAATATTGACTTTTCTAAAGAACCTGTGAATAACCCATTTTTTAAAGGAACAGAAGAACCACTTTTGGTTCTCTATTGTTGGAAGAAGATATTTGTGAGTGTAAGTAACATTTTAAAGGTTTAATGTAATGTAAAAGTTCTATACCAATTTAAAGGCTCTCCCTTGAGTCTTTACATTTTGTAAACATTTGTTTTTTTTTATTTAAAAGAACATAAAAACATAAAATTAAAGAGCTTAAAATATTCCTTATACTTCCATCTCTTTTACAGAAATGGTTCTCTAAAGAACCATTTGAAAGGTTCTTTAAGAAACAAAAGTGGTTCCTCTGTGTCATTATTCACAATAGCCTTTTTGACAGCTTTTTTAGAAGTATGTCCTAACTATGTAATCAAACTAATCTGAAAGCATGGTGAATTAGAACTAACTCTGCAGAAAGATTGATTCCCAGTGGTATGTGGTGTGGGGTTATGGCAGATGACCTAGCTGATACCTGCTTTTTTACGTCACCATATTTTTTTTCTTTTTTAAAATAATGTTTTATTTTCAGTAATTCCAAATAAACACCCTTCAAAGAGAATTTTGTATTATATAAAAAAAGCAAAAACTAATCGAAACCCAGACTACATGGAAGACGTCACCATGTTTGAGTGCTATTTTAAACTGTGTTGTTTGGAGTAATATGTAGTGGTTTTGAAGGTAGAACAGGCAGAGTAAAGTGGCAGTCTTTATACTTGTATGTGTTGCAGTGTGTAGTGTAAGTACAGGCTGTGGGCAGACACCTCCTCTAATTGTTGTTTAACATCAGATCGCCCATGACAGAGACTTTAAATAGAGCCTTGGCACACGCAGACGCACACATACATATGCACAAGAGCACACAAACACACAAGTTTGTAATCTTATCTTTGTGGGGTATTTCCATTGACTTCCAGTGACTAACACATGCCTACATTTAACCCCAAAAAAGAATGGTTTGGTGATAAAATCAGATGCACACAATTTTCCACTTATCCCAGATATTATTGGTGATCAGTCAGTCAAGACATGTTTAAAGTCCAAATTAGGCTTCTTTGGTTTTAAACTGGAACTATTAGGCTAATTTTGCTAACAGACACTAGAAGTCAATAGTCAGCCAAACCTTTTCTGTAAATATGTTCCCACAATGTTTTGCAGGCTGTATCTAGCACTTTATGATGCACTTTATGAACAGCTGCTCTACATATGTTTGCTCATACGCACGTGTAACTTTAATTTTATTTCAACTTTGCACATACTGTACATTTTTTTTACTTTTATTTTTTACTACTGTTTTTAGAGTTATTCTTATATTTTCTTTATTATTCTCTTAAGATTATATTCGGTGAATGGAGGAACAGCAAAGTAAGAATTTCATTGTACAGTGCAACTGCCTATTCTGCCTATTGCACAGGACAATAAAACTCTTGAATCTTGAATGTAGGTGTTCATTAGGCTTCCTGGTGTGGTTTAGGACACGGTGTGGCTTACTATAAACCAACATATCTTGGCTGATCTACTACATTTGGGGTATGTGGACAATAGTTTGATTTGCATTTTTGCTGACCAGTCTGTTTATTGAAACTTATGCCCTTTTGCCTTTTCTTTCCTCATGGGGACCAGGCATACACAATGCCACACATTTTAGTGTCACTGAGAGCTGAATTTAAACTTTGTTACATTTCAAATATACCATAACAAGTCAGGCTAAGGATGGGCAGTATTACAGAAATATCGCAGTGCTTTTTGTGACAGTGTCATAATTTTTTTTTGTCTTTTATAATTTAAGACAGTGTGTATGATATATGAGAACACATTGTGCTCCTGGTCTGCAACTAACAGCTGATGGGCAGAGTGTTGAGGCCTTTACTGTGCACGTGAGACTTGAGTTTTAGGCTTACTGTGCCATTCTGCTGCTAAGACACAGTAATACTTTAATTAGTCAGACTAGACTGTGCATGATAGATGAGCAGGAATCAAGATGCAGAAAGAGACATTAAAGAAAGTCTATATTATGCCTAGTTAAAAGCATCAACACTAGTGATTCAT
This sequence comes from Pygocentrus nattereri, assembly GCF_015220715.1. Classification (NCBI taxonomy): domain Eukaryota; kingdom Metazoa; phylum Chordata; class Actinopteri; order Characiformes; family Serrasalmidae; genus Pygocentrus; species Pygocentrus nattereri. The sequence continues at coordinate 25,203,532 of NC_051212.1, read as the reverse complement.
CACTTCCAGTGATTCACCACTCTCTTTATCACCCACTGAATCACAAACCACTGACCATTTCCTCAAACCACAAAAAAAAACCAAAGCCTGACCGCACCCCTGCCAGCAGGTTTCTTTACTCGTAACCAAAACAGCCATAATCTCGACATGGGGTTGGGCAAAATGGAACATAATGTCACAATTAGAGTATTTAAGACTCTGGTGGCACCAGCTAAATTACTTTAGTACCAGTGTGTAGTTCTGTGTCATTCAGTACCACATTTCAGTGTCTATGTAGTCTTAGCATCTGTGAGCCAGTAAAATAGATTTTTTTTTTTAGCATTAAGTGTGTCCAGCCTTTGCCTTTACTACAACTTCCATTCTTTTGGAAGAATTTTGGAATTTTGCAAGATTTTCAAAGAAATCTGTAAGAATATTTTTCCATGTCTCCAAACTTCAGTCTGAGAAGTTGGTGGCATTTTCTCAAAGATGAAAGCTTTCGGTTTATCTGATGGTGACAGTTTTGGTGGTCTACGAGGTCTTATGTGGTTGTTAGGAGTCCCATTTGCTCTCTTTTTTTTATTTAATTTCCCCCTAGGTAATCTTCTCAAGTATAATCTGAAAATGAATAAATTATTGGTCATTTTGACTGGAAATTAAATGAATGAAGGGTAATCTCTTACTTTTACACAGTACTGTACTGTACTCTTTGTGTTTAAAAGAAGATATATTTTTAAAAAATCACTTTTTAGTATAGACAGCAAGGTGTTGATAGTGTGGTATCTGTATTGGTATAGAAAGATATTAAATGGCACACAGCCCTAATCACAATATTTAAGCAATTTTCAAAATATATGAAATATATGATAGCTACATTAAAGAATCACATGCAGTATATACTCCTCACACTAGGAAAAAGACCTTTCATTTAGTCTTAGAGAAAAAAATTGTACATTATCTGTGCAACAGCCTCTGTTTTCTTCATCTTGTAACACATAAACCTTGCACAGGCACTAGTTTACAAACAGAACAAGAGCCTCCCACAGTATGTGAGTTCTATTAGCTAAACTTCCTCAGGCCTCTTGCAAACTCACCACTTTCAGCTCTGGATACAGCTGTGGTCAGCGTCCACCTCAGAAAAAAGGTGAGATCGTTTGGTTGCCTACTTGGCCATTGCTGTTACCTTTTATACGAGTAATCCTGGGCTACAAAAGCATCAGCCAGTGTTTGCAAACCGTAAAGTACCTTTGAGCCTCACTACACCATCACCAATAGAATCACTGTCCCCAAAACCAACAGCAGCCAGCATGAGATGATGGAAAGTGAGTGGACCCCAACAAGTGCAGTCAGCTGTAGTGGGAAAGTCTGCCATACAGAGAGAGAGTGCTCAGAAACTATCACAGTGCATTCAACAAAAAAGGCAATGTCATGCCTCTTTTGTATAGTGATACAAAACACTGTAGCACACAGAAAGCTCCAGTTTCACATGCTGATACATTTTACTCTGGCTAGAATGGACATGCATACTTCTCATCTACCCTGGAGACAGAATTTACTGAGTTTAGGAAGACAGATCAAAAGTCTCTGAGACACTGATGGGACATTAAGTAAGACTATTACACGTGCTTGCTTGAGGGCATGTCTCGTTTTCTAGAGATTATTTCCATCTATTAATCTCATAACACACCCAGAAGACGTGCAGTGACCATGACCAGCTTTCTGAAGAGCTTGTTCTCCAGTTGGCAAGAGCTCAACATAAACACAAGCCCATATTGGATTCATCTGGACCAATAACATCCATTTCCAGTGAGGTCAAAGGTGACAGGAGGCTGACAGCATGGTTTGTGTTAGGGTAAGCTAAAGGAAAGCAGTGCTATCTTTCATGTGTGGTCAGGGAGCTTAGGAAAACTTGTGCAGGCACACATGCAAGTCTGCTTTAGCTGCCACTATGTCAGCTCTCAGAGCCCAGCAAACATATAACAGGTTTAAAGCTGTGAATTAGGCCTGACTGTCTTCACTCAATAGTCAGTGACAGTTCCTTTCCTCAGTAACGGTTCATGATAGCTACACATCCATTCAGACTCATAGTGTTGAGTTGTCTGTAAACGGTCATAGTAAGATGCATTAGAATTCTTTAAAGAATCTGAGTCATCCTAATCAAATCAAATTATTGTAAGGTCATCTTACAATACTAGTTTTCCCTAGTTTGTGATGTAGTTTATGGGATGGGTCTGCTGCTCCTCAAGCATGCCGTTCTCTCTTAACTGACAAAATAGAGAGAATCAGGCCATGGAAGAGGTGTATCAAATGATTATTTGGATCAGATGGAATCCAGTCCTATTTTATGCTTTCTCTGAGTCTGTGTATCAGAATTTGGAGTTTTTATTCTTTCTCTTTTTCTTCCTGTTTACAATTTTGTCATTTGATTACATTGTGATTACAGAGGATGCTTATGTTTTCATTTGCTGGCCACTACCTGCCTCTCTTTTCCTGCACAAACTACGAACTTAGCCATTTTTACCCTCTGGCCACTAAGCCTGGCAGTGAGAGAGAGAGGCCGACTTTGGGTGATGGCCACTTCCGCTTTGCCTTGGTCCTAATTCACTACACTTAAAGCGATAGACCGGAAAAAAGGCTCTAAATGAATAAGCAAACAAAATGAGAGCACATGTGGAAAGATGACCCGGAGGCACGAGAAGCGTACATGTTGCAGTATTTCTCTTTTTACGGTATATATCCTGCTATTTTATCCACATAGCCCTCTGTCCCTTCCATTAGAAGAAATTCCCTTCTGTTATCAGGTTCCATCACCTTTTAATCCAAGCAGAACCTGGCTGCACAATCAGAACAGTGGTTTAAAGGAATGATCAGGAATCAGTTTTAAACAAAAATTTGTTTTTAGAGCTTGCATCAACATTCCACATCAACGCGTGAACAGTTTAGACTTGTTGATAAAGATCAATTGATGGCTGGAGTGCAAACAGCTGCTCTTGTTTAAACTGACCTAGTGTCACCTTACACCATTTGAACAGAGCACAGGGAGGGAGAGAGAGAGAGTGAGAGAGAGAGAGAGTGAGAGAGAGAGAGTGAGAGAGAGAGAGGGAGAGGGTACAGAATATAACTACCATCACTCAGTTTAGTTGAATAAAGTACACTCTTAAAGAAGGTTCTTTGAGGGAACTTTAGTGAAGAAAATGGTTCTATATGGAACCATAAACACTCAAACAACACTTTGCGTGATTACATTGTGAAAGGGTTCTTCAGATTGCTGAAGAATTTTATGGAGATGGTTCTGTATGGAACCTTTTTGAAAATGCTTATACGAGCACCAAAAAGGGTTCTTCCATTGTTAAAAGCTTATATCATAACAATTGTAAAATTCTATATCATACAACAGATCCATCTGAAAACCCTTTCGTGATGCAGCGTACCCTTTAATCATGCAAATGGTTCTTTGAGTGTTCATGGTTCTATGTAGAACCATTTTCTTTATTAAAGAACCCTTGAAGGCCCATTGTTTTTAAGAATGTAAGGAGTAGGAGATGGTAGTGTAATGTCATTTTTACTGACATTGCTCAGTGTCCGAATGTGACATGTCAGTTATTTTTACTGACCACATGCTCCTGCATCAGTAAAGAGTAAAAAAGTAAAAGAAAAAAAAAACACTTTTCAAATTTTGTAAAGCGAAGCATATAAATGATCTCAGGTTATGTTAATCTTGTGCTAAACAACATGTCAGTAGAAACACTTATATTCCATGTAAGAGGAGTTTCTTAAGTGTGGAGTCGCACAAAGAAGCGTTTACTTATGTTCTCTAAATCAAGCTGATACATACTATCCTCCTCATGTGTATAATGCAAACCATTAAAACTCAAAAGTGACAGAAAAATGTTTGATTTTGTGCAGTGATGTTGGCTGTCGGCTGTGATTGCCCAAGCTAATGACAATGCCAATGACATTATGCACCCACTTAATACACCGAGACGGATGGTTAGGGTCAGTGCAATAAGGGCTAAATTAAATGTTTTGACGTTTTTCTCTCAGCTCATAAATGAAGTAGCCACTCCCATCTCTGCCATTCATATCGAGATTTCTTCTTCTGTACTGATTGGTAATAAACATTACAGTTTGAACATTACATGTCCAATAAACTGACGTTTTCCGACTTCACAATGAAAATAATGATGATTTACAGGTAGATCAGTTATAATAAATGTGCTTTTCATTGTGATTCATGATCTATTTAAACTTTCTGTTTGTTAGTGACTTGGTCTGGCAGTTATGTCTCTCAAAATGTGCTATTCGCTTATTACTGTAAAGATCTAGGTGAGAAAAGGAATTAGCAAAGACATGACACAGCTGAGGAACCAGAACAGAGCATTTTGAATTTGTCCAAATCATATTTATCATTGCTAATGTCATTAGTAATCCTAACTGTAGAGAAAAGTTCAGTTGCTAGAGTTCTCAGGTAAAAACAGCTTAGACAGTAAATGAAACTGTAAACTGTGAAACTGAACACTGTAGCCATGGACTGACTGCTGAAAAAGATTTGATGCATTGAATGCATTTGATTTAAATGTGTACATTTTTATACATTCATAGAATACATCAACACAGATCTGTCTTTTAGTTTGCTTAACTGGAAATAATTATGCTGATGCAATATGCAGTATTTTAATTATATGGAAATAATGTACACATTTGAAACAGTTAAATTCAATGAATCACTCTTATTTTCAGTGTTGAACTGTCATCTAGTGCAGAGTTAGTAAGGGCATTTACTATTAAATTCAGTTATACACATTAGTATGTATATAAGCGTTGATTTCATGGTAGATGACTGCACTGTTCCTATGTTGAAAAAGATGAATGAAAATCTCTTTCCTGGCAGTGTCTTTTCCAGAAAGTGAGCATGCTTTTGAAAGCACAGACTGATTGTGTATATTTTAATGAAACATCCTTTCCTCTCTGCTTTCCTTTATTTTGCCTTATCTGGTATCCATGTGAATCCAAATATTGTCAGCTCTCCCATTTAGTTTAATGAGGCCTTAAGCTACAGATCAGGCAAAGTCAAGGAGAGCAAAAGGATGTTTCATTAAAATATTCAGAATCAGCCTGTGCTTCCAAGAACATGCTCACTTTTTGGAAGTGACACTGCCACCCATTGGGTATTGGTGGAAGTGCAACAGCGATTAGGTAAAAGTAGGAGAAAGTTTTTAACTTGGAGTAATGGAAATAAATTGCTGTAATGATTTGTGCACTTGACAGAAATTGTTTCTAAATTTCTCCTTCATTTGAGTCGTAAGTTTTGCTTGCTGTGTTGTGTTTTTCTATTTTTGAATCATGCTTTATAGCATTCATTACAAATAAATCTGCTTCATTCTGAAGAATTATTTTGTCATAACAGAGAAAAGTCAAACATGGTAAGACTTGCAGATGAAATTCATCTTCCTTATCCATGAAAACTTGTAGTTTTCTTTAACTTTCAATATTTCATAACTTGCCCTTTCACACTAATCTGGAAACAGTGTTTGCTTTTCAAATGGTTGAAATTGTTTTTTAATGTGGAAAGGTCTATGATGTAGAACTGTGGTAACTGTATGTGAGTTTAGAGTATGTAAACACTGGTAACCATTGTTACCAGTTATAAATGTTTTGGCAACATGTTTTTTAAGAGAAGTGTATAGAGTTGGATGCACAAGTTTGGACATCCCTGATCAAATTACATGGCTTTATTTTATAAGTGAAACTATGGAGTACACACTTAAAAATGACAAATTGTAGAGTGTAACATATTGATGGCCACATTTTATGGCCACCCACCCCCATTATGTTAGATTCAGTAAATAAACAGTAATTGTATACTAAAATGTGTAGAAGTGTGTTCCCTATAGAGGATGTGTTAACTTATTTAAATTAAAACGAAACATCAAAACATGTAATTTTACCAGGGGTGCCCAAATGATTGCATGTGACAGATTAAGAGGTTAATTATGTATGTCTTTGCTAGTAATTTGTTAATTCAGTGATAGCATTATGTTTCTAAGTATAGTAACTGTTGCCAGCAACTATTGTTCATCAGAAGATTCATTAAGTATATAAATATTATTTACAGGGTATTTACTTTCTTATTATTTTATTGTATTATATATCTGTATATAACGTTAATTAAGTGGAAAGTATGAATGATGACGTTCAGTAAAAGGACAAAAATCAACAAGAACAAGTGTGTTTATTCTCAGTTAGGCTTTCTCAGTCAGTGGTGTGTGTGGGAAAATCTTGAAACAAGGTGACCAGGCCTGCACTCCACATTTTATCAGTGTGTTTTCAATGAAGAACTCTCACACACACACACACACACACACAAAGTCAGATACACTCTCATCATGATGTCTAACGTATTAACAAAACACACATAGGAGTCCAGATCTCCAAGCTAAACACAGCTGGACTGTCCCTCCTCCTGCTGCCGAGTTATCTCTGAGGCATTTGTATTTGGAATACATCCTAACCCTAACATTAACCCCAGTGCTTTTACCTTTACAGTGTTAAACAGTGAAACATAGAGCTTTTGTAAAGAAAACACTTTACTTTGTTCATGTATGTTATCACAGCATTTGTTTACCTTTTCAGGTGCTCGAATAAAGAATCAGACAAGTAAAGTAAAAGATTTAGGCCATAGAAATGACCACAGATAAAAAGTGTGACGCTTTACATCAGTGACCCTGTATGCCATTGTTTATGCATACAATTATGACATATTTTTTCTTTCTAGTTTGTTGAAATCTAAGAAAATACAGTTAAATCACCATCAGTATAGCCAGCATCACAAGCCTTGTCTGTAGCCACATTTCTGAGTGAGAAAGACTTGTTTGTATTTTTTTGTCCTTTATTCTGCTTGGTGCTGTTGGCTCAGTTGCCCGGGACCCTAGAAATCGGGTTATCAAGGCTGAATCAATCAAACTTGGCTGTGCCCTGCTCTGAGGTGGTGCTGAATGTTTCCTTGCACCGCGCCCATCACTGCTGCCACTGAGCACGCGGTGTGACAGTTAAAATCATCTCCCGGGCCTCGCTGCCCAAGAACAATGGGTCCCAGCAAATCCTCAGGGCTAGCAGAATGGAGCGGAGTGATCCAGAGGGAATCTGTCGGCTCATGGATTCTCTTGGCTGTGCGGACAGGAAGTGAGGTACGCACTGGGTAGCCGGGCCGGTAAGGCCGGGTGGCTTAAGCACACAGAATGGGTTCTATTGTGTCCATTGTGAGGAGGGGGATTTGTGCCACAAATGATGCAGTCTAGTGCACGTTAATGTGGCTGGAAGTCTTTTTTTTTTTCAACTGCATAGAAAAAAGAGCCATCTTTTATGATAAGGGTGGGTACAAGGTCAAAAAGTTCTGGGGTTCTGATTACGAATGCTCTAGGACATGAGATAGAACTGACAATTGCACAATACCACTGTGTTCTCATAGTTTAAAACACAAAGCAAGGGTGATAGCATATTAAGATACAGTTTGTTATGATTAACAGTTACAAGACAATACACACTATGAATCAGAGTCACATATAAAGAGTTAGATCTAGAATGTTATTTTCCATATATTATAGTTTTTATTATAGATACAGTTGTATGCAAAAGTTTGAATACTACCAGTCAAATGACATATTTTGTTGATTTTCTAAGTGAAAATAGGTACACATCCATAGTAAATGTTGCATTTACATGTTGCAAATTTTAATACGTGATTTCTATTTATTTGCTGTTCTTAATAGGGATGCATTGATACTGGTATTGGATATAGGTCTGATACCATGCTCATGTACTGTACATTAGTGTTCACAGACTCACTTTAAATATTCTGCCTTGGAAAATTCTCACCAGGAATACGTTGGGTGATTTTAGACCATTTTTGAACACACAAACATAACCATAGCTAGCTAATGCTTCATTTAAAATCAGCTAGATTTTAATTATTTAATTTTTAAAATACCATCCATCCATCATCTTCCGCTTCTCCGGGGTCGCGGTGGCAGCATCTTAAGCAATGAGGCCCAGACCTCCCTTTCCCCAGCCACTTCCACTAGCTCTCCGGGGGGGGGGGGACTCCTCCCTGGTGGACTTGCCTGTGACACCTCACGAGGGAGGCGTCCAGGAGGCATCCTAGCCAGATGCCCGAACCACCTCAACTGGCTCCTCTCGACGTGAAGAAGCAGCGGCTCTACTCCGAGTCCCTCCCGGATGACCGAACTTCTCAGCCTATCTCTAAGGGAGAGTCCAGACACCCTGCGGAGGAAACTTATTTCGGCCGCTTGTATTCGCAATCTTATTCTTTCGGTCATTACCCAAAGATCATGACCACAGGTGAGGGTAGGAACGTAGATCGACCGGTAAATCAAGAGCTTTGCCTTGTGGCTCAGCTCTTTCTTTACCACAACAGACTGGTAAAGAGCCCGCATCACTGCTGACCCAGCACAAATCCACCTGTCAATCTCCCGCTCCCTTGTACCATCACTAGACCCCGAGATACTTGAACTCCTCCACTTGTAGCAAGAGCTTATCCCAGACCCAGAGAGGGCTCTCCACCCTTTTCTACCTGAGAACCATGGTCTCGGATTTAGAGGTACTGATCCTCATCCCGGCTGCTTCACACTCGGCTGCAAACTGATCCAGCAAAAGCTGAAGTTCACGGCCTGATGTCCCCAATAGGACCACATCATCTGCGAACAGCAGCGATGTGACCTTGAGGTCACCAAACCGGACACCCTCCATCCCCTGACTGCACCTAGAAATTCTATCCATAAAAATTATGAATAGAATCGGTGACAAATGGCAGCCCCGACAGAGTCCAACTCTCACTGGGAATGAGTCTGACTTACTGCGGGCCATGTGAACCAAACTCCTGCTTTGTTTGTACAGGGCCTGAATGGCTTGTAGCAAAGAGACATGTACCCCGTACTCCCGAAGCACCTTCCACAGAATACCCCGGGGAACACAGTCGAATGCCTTTTCCAGATCCACAAAGCACATGTGGACTGGTTGGGCAAACTCCCATGAGCCCTCCAGAATCCTGGAGAGGGTGAAGAGTTGGTCCAGTGTTCCACGACCAGGGCGGAACCCGCACTGCTCCTTGGCCTGTTGGTACTTGCCAGCTGCCTCTGGTGTCCCACAGGCCAACCATGCCCGGTAGGACTCCTTCTTCAGCTTGACGGCATCTCTCACCTGGGCTGTCCACCACCGGGTTTGAGGATTACCGCCCCGACAGGCACCAACTACCTTGCGGTTACCTCAGCCGCTTCAACAATGGAGGAGCGGAACATGGCCCATTCTGAGTCAATGTCCCCCACCTCCCCTGATATCTGGTCAAAGTTCTGACAGAGGTGTGAGTTGAAGATCAATCTGGTTCTGACCTGTTTTTTTGAACTGCAGCCTAGGGTGTCCTAGTGCCATGTGCACTTATGGACATCCTTGTGTTCAAACATGGTGTTTGTGATGGACAAACTGTGGTTTGCACAGAAGTCCAAAAACTGAACACCACTCGAGTTCAGATCAGAGAGGCCATTCTTCCCAATCACACCCCTCCAGGTCACACTGTCATTGCCCACGTGAGTGTTGAAGTCCCCCAGTAGGGCAATAGAGTCTCCAGGAGGAGCACTTTCAAGCGTCCTTCCCAAGGACTCTAAGAAGGCTGGGTTCTCTGAACTGCTATTCGGTGCATAAGCACAGACAGCAGTCAGGACCCGTTCTCCAACACAAAGGCATAGGGAAGCTACCCTCTCGTCCACCGGAGAAAACCTCAACATACAGGCAGTGAGTCGAGAGGGTATGAGAAAGCCCACACCTGCCTGCCGCCTCTCACAATGGGCAACCCCAGAAAAGAATAAAGTCCAGCCCCTCTCAAGGAGATTGGACCCAGAGCCCAAGCTGTGTGTTGAAGTGAGCCCAACTATATCTAGCCGGTATCTCTCAACCTTGCGCACCAACTCAGGCTCCTTCCCCGCCAGTGAGGTAACATTCCAAGTTCCAAAAACCAGTCAGCAACCGAGGATCAGAACGCCAAGGCCCACGCCTTCAGACACTGCCCGATCCACAAAGCACCGAACCTCTACTACTACCACCGATGGGAGGGGGGACTCATGTAACCCCTTCGGGCTGGGCCCGGCCGGGCACCATGAGTTAATGCCCGGCCACCAAACGCTCGCTGGCAAGCCCCTCCCCCAGGCCTGGCTCCAGGGTGGGGCCCCGGTAACCCTGATCCGGGCAGGGTACACAAGTCTCGTTCTTTCATTATTTTCATAGGGGAATTTTGGATCACTCTTTGTCTGACCTGTCACCTAGGACCAGTTTGCCATGGGAGATCCTACCAAGAGCTTTGCTCCAGACAACATAGCTCCTAGGATCATTCAAGCATGCAAACCCCTCCACCATGATAAGGTGGTGATCCATGGAGAGGTATTTTTAAAATACATTGCACTCATTTACACTAATGACTACCCAATTCTAAGAAGGATACTCAGTGTGGTATCAGACTCAGGATCAGCGATTACATCGGCCTGAAAAACTGATATCAGTGCATCCCTAGTTTTTAACATAGGACACACTTTGTTTTATTTTTTTCCTCAATATGTTAAATTCACCTAACTCAGCAGAACAGTAAATGTGCAATAAAATACAAAAGTGTGTTCTCTTTAGAGAGCATGTGCTTATTTTCACTTAGAAAAACCACATGATCGATTTGACTTGATCGCATGACTCTTATACATTTTGTATTATATAAGATGTCTTGGCAAAGTGGAATGAAATCTATATAAGAACACAACTGGGCCAAAAAATAATAATAAAATTAATGTTAGCATTTCTTTTTACTTATAAAGTGAAAATTATATCATGGTGCAAAACTGTACAAATTAGTGTTGCATTTCTAACACAAACACATCGGTGTTAATGGTTATTTAAATAGTTACTTTGGTATGTTTGCATCAAAATTACCTTTCAAGATACACCTGAAATTTTAGTGACCGTTTCAGTATAGCTTCCAACTAAATCATCCCAGAAGAAATTAGTAAGATGGAGCCAAATGGCAACAATTAACAGCAGGAACCTGAACAGATTATTTTGGTTCATTGCTCAGGTTGTAAACCAGAGTAAATACCTGAACAGTTTCAAAATATGTTTCATAAGTGATGTTTTGGAGTCCCCCGAAGCGGTGTGTGTAATGAATTTAATAATCAGACATGGTGAGACATGCAGGCGAAATTTATCTTTCTCAATTCGCCACAGAAACTCTGGAGTTCTCTGCAACTGTAACTACAGCATTGCTGGAAGGTGTTTTGTACAACTGATACAGGAATGTTTTTTATTCAGCCAAAACAAACAGCATAAATGCAAATACTTACATGTTGCTATATAACCCACTTCATCACTGTCTGTTGCTGCTTTTTTTTTTTTTTCTGGAAAGATTGTTAAATCCTGGGTAGTTTCTGCACATCTCCTTAACCAGGACTTATCCCATGTAATGCTTTGTATACCAATGCTGGGCTGAAGGCAATAAAGCAGTGGTTCAATTTTATTACAGTCAGGAAGAAGATTTATTTAAAGACATCACTGTGAAAGTATCACTGCAGTACATTTGTGAATTTGGTCATGGCATCTAACTAACATAATATCTGGAATACTGCTGGATTTTTTTCTTATTTTAAACAAAGTCAAAATGATTTACAGAGATTACACAATAAATGAGAGCTCGCAGAACAAAAAGGCAAGATGACATATAGCATAAAGTATAAACTGATAAGGTAGTTATGTATGAGACTGATGAAGTTTGTTTCTTCCTCAAGAGTTTGCCATTGCTGTTGACAGCCTTGTGAATATTTGCCCCTGTATGGTCACCATGTCTTCTCTGTGGTATTTACAACCACAGACAGCTCAGGGTGACCTGAGAACTAGGGCCAGATGATAGTTTAGAAAAACTAGTAGATTAAAGAAGCAACTAGATGAGCTGTAACAGCACATATAATTTGAAAAGTCTAATGCCAGAAGAAAAGTACACTGATGTAGGCAACCAGTTACCAAGACTCTCTGCAGGTTTTTAAAAGAAATTCTTCACAATGGCAGCTGTGCCTTGGGGGTCATCATTGTGTAATGACCCAGGTTTACAGCCAGGTTTGAGAGTGGCTCTTCCAGCTTGAAACAGAAAGAGAATAATAATCCAATATCTGAATATGGGCTTATTCTTTTTGTCTTTAATGCTTCTGGAAATGTTAGTCCATTGTTTCTACTTGCTAAGTTTAGGCTACGTGTTTTATTTTTTTCCCAGTATGTTCAATTCAGCAAAATAGCAGTAATTGTGCATTAAAATGTGTTCTCTGTAGAGGCTGTGTTTACTTATTTTTACTTCGGCATAAATATTTTATTGATATGTCAGTATTATCCACATTCAATGTCAGTAAATTCAGTGTGTTGCTTTCTTGCTAATGCATGTGATGTGAGGGTGTTAGAAATCCAAGCTCGTCAGGTGGATACACTGTGCCGACGTTCTGTGTCTGCCTTGCTGTGTTCAAGCTTGTTAAGCATTTATCACACCATATCAAGAGGCAGTGTTTATTGAGGTAATTTAGAGGTCTGGTTCAAGAGGGAGCTTCTCCCAGCTCTTTTCTCTTTCTAGTCACTGCACCCTGTACTATAGAAATGGGAGTCATTGTTAACAGCTGAGTCATCTGATGAAGTATAGACAATATGCAAAAGTTTCTACAGCTTGCTACAAGAGTCTTAGTCAAAGACCATCGTTTAAAACTGCTTGTTTGGGTTTAGCGGATCAATTTTTCAATTTTTTTTAGCTATATTTATAATTTGTTTATATATTTATAATACATCCAAGGTGAAACATGCAATTTACTTCTAAAACATATTGGGTGCAATTGAATGCAATGAACGACTTTGATGTCATGCAGGGGTCCTAAGGCCTAGAGCTAGGCTTGAGCAATATTGTTACCATTATTATCATGTTGAATTACATCATAATGCACTGTACTGTTTCGTTGGTATCAGAACCTCAATTAACAGCTGTCTGTGTACTAAAGAGTTAAATCAGTTATAGACAGTCTATAGACAACAACAAATAGTGCATAATAACAGTGTAAACTACATACGTAGTAGCAACTCTTGGTATTAAAGGGCCCATATCATGGAAACTCTAATCCACCTATTCAGTTTAGCAGTTTGGCCCCATCCACTCACATTGAAAGAGTTTTTCACCTCTGAGTGCTTTTTGAATGAAGGGCAGTCAATCAGAACAGAGCTCATTTATCTTAAATCAGTCTTAGAGGCACAGTAACAAACACAGCCAGTTTAATTCTAATGGATAAAGAGAAGTTGGAAAATTATTGAAAGAAGTTGAAAAATGTAAAATATGGGTCCTTCACTATATTTTTATCAATTGCTTGACTTTTCCCCCTGCTCCTTCTTAAATAGTTTATTTTTTGCAAATTAACAAAAATTGTTGTACTCAGTTTTTCACAAACTGCAGAAAAGCAAACTTCATGTTACATATCATGTATTGTGAAAATGTATCACTTCATATGTTTTGCCAAGTTATTCTCTCTCCCAGTGTTCTCCCTGATCTGATTCACACCAAACTCAACTTATCTGCTAATGATCAAGCAGTCATGAAGCTGTACAAGACTATGGGCTGTTGTGTATCTATAGTAGTGTATCTATAACTACTTTGACTATATCTATAACAACAATATATTTGTTGTGTACTGTTATGCAAATCATGGACTACCTCTCTTTTTTTTTTTTTTTTAGAAATAATGTTGATTTCATGCCGTAGGTTTAATGCAGTGAACCCAGCAACACTACCGAAGGAGAGAGCACATTGTGCACTGGAGCTCATTTTCAAAGTCAGAGTCAGGTTGCAGGGTGGTAATTGTGAGTAATGGATGGTCTGGCGGGATTGCTGTGACCAGGGCTTCCTCTCCCCTCCTGGCCTGTGTGTCTGGAAGCTCAGCTTGGCCCTCGCTGGAACCAGGTGGCCCTTCAAATTACACCTAATTCTGTCTCTCCCTGCCAGGCATTAATTGTAGGGTGTGAATCTCTTGTAGTCTGTGAGTTTAGTCTTGTGTGTGAGAGAGAGGGAGACAGAGAGAGAGAGTTTATGTGGAATGCACCCACTCCTCTTTGACAGGCAGACATGAGTGAAGCCTGACAACAGGTCGTCCTTAGTGACTCCACCTTCCCTCCACCCTACACTCACACACTCTCCCTGCCTTAGTGTGGATTTCAAAATGAGCTAACAAGCATCTGTCAGTCTTCACTGCAGCTCAGAGAGAAACTCCCAACAGCAATAAATAACCTCTCACTTTTATTGCTGCATGTCAAACATGCTTTTAGCAGGAGATGCTGTGTAGGAAAATTATACTGTTACCTAATATCCCCACCATGTGGTAGGGTGTAGGAATTACAAGTGGTTTCTCAACTTTTTTTTTTTTTTGCTTGCATCAGGAGAGTGTAGCATATAACTGCTGGCATCAAAAGCTCATATTCATTTATTTATTTATTCAATTTATACTGCTTGCATATACTAGCCACTCTTTACATTTTGTGAATAGACCAACAGAAATAGAATGTGTTACATTGATGTACATTCCGATTACAAGACCATTATTTTGTTCTCCAGTGAAGGAAGCATTTTGAAGATATGAGGTTTTGACTTTGGTGATGTGATATCCATATATCATTAATTATTAAAGACAAAATCCTTGTGAGTGAAAATAATAGCAGATTGTACTCTGTAGTTTATTCAGACAAACTACACAGATCTTTTTTTTACCTCATTAAAGGTAAATTCCCCATTTTTCAAAATGATGGTGTAATATAATCGCTTAGGTGTAATTAAAGTTTTTCCGAGTGATTTGATGAGAAATGGATCACTGTAGAGAAATTAACCAGACATTGGATGTCTTTACAGTGGTGGTGATAGGAAGCAGATTTTGCTATGTCTGCAAGGCAAGTAATAAATAATAATAATGTTGATCATGGTAAAATACTGGTTGATTAAAAAAAGCATGAATAACTTTAAAAAATATGATTTAGGCCGAAACTTTAACTCAAAAACAAAATAACATCTCAGGTACCAGGCAACATATATCCATAAATGTGTCATATCATAATTTTCAGTGATGTAGCTTTTGGAGGCATTAAACTCTTCAGACATCCTGTTACCACCACTGCAGTGCTCACTGTTTCTTTAGAATGGAGCATTTCACTCTGATTGACTTCATATATTTCTTAATTTAATTATGTAGACATTTTGAAAAATTATCTGAATACCTGTTTATTTGCATTCTGAACACACGCTCCCAAAAGGTGACGAGTCCACATATGGACCCTTAGAGTTTAAGAGGAAATTTAATATTCGTGCCAGCTGGGCAAGTTACTTCTGTAGTAGTTCGAACAGCTATTGAGCTATAGTGATCCACTAATATATCAGTTAATCTTTTGTTTGCTGCAACTTTAGAACAAATCATAAATCATTACACCCACCACCATTTGAATCAGACAAAAGAATAACTGCCAGTTAGACAGACATAGCTACAGTATGTAAGACAGGAGCCACTCTTTTATCTTTGGGGGCCATCACAATGCCATAATAAGTGGACAGTGCTTTTTTGTCTGGAGGACACCTCAATCCAGGTGCTCTGCTGTGACCTCCACACCACACTCATGACCTCCAGCATTCCTTTTACTACCAGCTATCAGAGACATTTAGTCTCACTGCCACAAGTGCAGACAAAAGCACTTGTTAATTCAGTGTGTGTGAGTGTGTAGATGTGTGTGTTCATGTGTGTCTGCAGGTGAAAAAAAGAATCGGGCTTATTGAATTTTAAAGCATCATTGTAAATCAAATCATATATATATATATATATATATATATATATATATATATATGCATATGTATGTATGTATGTATTTGAATTTTAACTCCAAATAAATGCTTTTCTCTGATTAATTTCAAACCTGTGAGAAACATCAACTTTAATTAGCCCTGTGTTGCCACAAATGATAACTGTCATGCCAAAGGATAGATCTGCCTTATAATTGAGTACAAAAGGCTGTACATTTCTGCGAGGATGGCCCCCAGAAGTGATGACAGATAATGTCTCCCAGTTAGTATTATGGTGTAGCACTGTCAGGACATCTAGATATGTGCTTGAGCTTGTCCCATGTATTCAACAAAAAAATAACAGAAAGCACGTTCAGTAGCAAGCTTTTTCTCTGTTTTGACCTGTTTTCTCTTCCTGTTAGGGTCGCCCTGGGCCCTTGGGGCCAGTGGGACCCGGTGGACCTGAGGGCCTTGGTGGTGCACCAGGGCCTGTGGGACCTAAAGGAGAAAGAGGTCATGTGGGTCGATCAGGGCCTTCTGGACCAAAAGGGGACAAGGTGAGATCATCTGTATATGGAATACACAGCTGCTGACTCACTAGTGTATTCACTTACAGGATATGTGCCAAGAGAGATTTGTCATTTTTATATACATCCTTCACGCGGGACCTTTGAGTCTTGTTTGTGTGGAGTGTAATTAGAAGCAGTTTATGTCACACATTTCTGTGAGGCTGTTCCTCAATACCTGATTTTACATTTTTTGGACAGGGTCCGATGGGTGTTCCTGGATTTCCGGGTACTGATGGTGTTCCAGTAAGTAAACATACTGTTCTCAAAATGCAGATCCAGGATCTTGTCCCAATTAACTAAGATAGTTAAAGGAATACTCTAGCATAGAGTTGGCGTATCAGTATGGGCCTGATGTCAGTAGGAAATGCTGGATTGGAAATCATAAGATATCTGATTCAGTCCTGTAAGAAATCTTGCCTGATAAAGCACTCACTCACATTGTATGAAGTTGTTAGTTGTGTATTTCTTTTTGGATGGTAATAGAGAGTTTGAGTAGTTTGAGCAATACTACTACTTACGTTTAGAAAATCATCTTACGTGAACTGCTTCAAATAAAGAACAGCTAATTTTAAAGCTTGGTAGTCTTTAAAGAAGAAATATCAGACCAGTATGGGCCAGTACTCAAGATTAACATCAGTATCAGTTTCGTAAAAAGAAAAAGTGGTTTGATGGGGTTCCCTGATCTCAGATAAAGAACAGAGCATATTTTAACTGAAAACAGTCCATTGGCTTATTTGTTAAGGGTGTTTTGAGTTAACAGGTTTTCTGTTGCCTTCTTGTACAGGAAAATGATAATTGCCCATATACTACTAATGTGGCAGAATGCTGTATTCCTTTAGGTACCATCCCACCTCTCTTAGCTTTAATTTCCAGACAAGCAGCTGCACTAAACTGAAATTTGCACTGCTATTTGCTATATTAAAAAGTCTTTCACTTCTTGCAAATTACGTAGCCACAGAAGTAAAACTAATGAGTGGACACTTTATTTAATTGTGTACTGTGCTTGGAATCAGTCAGTCTCTGCCACAGTGATGGTCAGACCTAAAAAACACCCAGGATGGCAGCAGTCCAGTTCCGGAATCATAGTTTAATGCTTCCACAGGGTCACCCTGGCCAGGAAGGGCCACGAGGACTTCCAGGAGCTGATGGCTGCAATGGAACACAGGGTGATCCCAGCTTTCCAGGCTTCCCAGGCCTACCTGGCAGACCTGGAGCCCCAGTGAGTATGCAGAGTGGGCTTATTATAGTCATTCACTGTTCAGGACTAGTTCTTTTCACCCACAACTCCTCTTTTTTAATATCACATAACAGCCTTGACGGTTCTTTTTCTGTTTGTTTGTTTGTTTGTTTGTTTTAGGGTTTACCTGGCATCAAAGGGCAAAAAGGAGAACCCGTGTATATTAATATAGACATCACGGTAACACGCCATTCACAATGAGCACTTTTTTTCTTACTGATGCTGTTTGTACATTAAAGTTCAGGTTCATACCATCTATAAGCTGATGTGCACACTACAGTTGCTATTGCTCCAAAACAAATTATAGTTTGTTAGATGTCTAGTTAAGTTTGTAAAAGCAAATGAATACCGGTAGTCATGGAATAAGGCTGTCACAATTACTCAATCAAAAAATCACTCAGTGAAATTTACATTCTCAATGAATTGGCCAAGATCTGTTGGCAAGTGGCATTATGATAAGGAATATTTTGACTTCTTCTGCTGCTCTCACAGTAAGAACCAGAGTCTGATGGACCCATTTATGTGCAGTTTTTGTTTTAATTTTATATAGAATTTATTCTCTTTTTAGATAACTGGATTAATCATTGAAATAATTAATTGGTTATTCATTTACTAAAATAGTTGATAGGGACAGCCCTAGTATCTGGAATACTATAAATCTACTGGAGGTCCACAGGTAATTCAAAAAATGCAATACAGTAAGAACATTAAATCTAAATTTTATCTCATTGTGCTGGTATGTACTGGACTTTCCACACTTACCTCCATCCAACTTGGTTTTTGCTTTAGGGTCCTCCTGGTGCTCCTGGTCCAATTGGTCCAATTGGTCCCACTGGTCCCATCGGTTACCCTGTATGTACCCTATTCTTATTTTGCTGGGAGAGCACAGCCATGCATACCAGATACTGAGATAATTGCCTATTATATCTACCTGTAATATCGACTAATACATGTGTTCTCTCTGTTTGTCTCTCTCTCTTACTTTAGGGCCCTCCTGGTCCATCTGGTCTTCCTGGGCCAACAGTAAGTTGTAACTTTGCATTTACCTCAGTATTTGAGTTTTTCTTTGAGAATCTAATGACAGCTGCACTGCATTAAATTAATCCACACTCCTTTGCCCTACAATTCCTCAGTGGGTGCAACCTAAACTAAGCTAAAACAGTTTGCTCGTTCTAATTCAGGGCCATAGTCTTCTGGATGGAGATTGCATCATTACAGAGCTTTTCTTAATGGCCTTTCAGAATGAAGAGAGTGTAACTTAATAGGTGTGTGAGGGATGTTGTGAAAAACAGGTCATATATTTGAGATCTAAAGCTGTTAGAATTAAGAATATACAACATAACATACTTAATATACACATATAGTATAATAACAGAACATAACTTACAGAAAAAGAATGGAATAGTGATACAAAGTGAGAACAGACCTACCTGCAATTTCCAAGAGTACTTTCATTCTAACTGAACTGAACATATTACTCCTTAATATTAAACGTAATGTTACATTGTAAACATAAAATTCATTCTTCTACAAATCATAGAATATCAGTGTGCTTAAGTCCAGCTTATTGCTTGCTTCTGATGCTTAGCTTCCTGTTTTTTTCCCCATACATTACAATTGCCCTGGTTTTCCAGAAGAGGGCGCTAAATAATTAAATAATAATGTACAGGACTAGTGATTTATGAACAAACAAATTAATTTTAGAACATGTATTCATCATACTGTAGTTTCAGTCAAACTCATTAACAGACTCTTCAGTAAAACACTGACATCTAGTCACCTTGTAAGCAAATGTAAGGAGAAGAAATCCAACCATAGTAATTGTACAAAATGATTACTCATAGATGGGTGTCCAACCTTTCTGCTTATTTTCTAGGGAAACCCTGGCCAGGGTTACCAAGGAGAGACAGGAGAGAAGGTAACTGTTTTAGTCACCAACGCCAACAAACATCTCATCTGTTTTGATAGATTTACCATTTGACTTTTTTTGGATTTGATATACTAACTGTCTATTTCTTCATGAGCTGATGTGTGCAGAAATCTTGAACTGTATAGGGATGTATTCATGCATGAGTGTGTATGTGCTTGCTCAGTGTATTGGCATGGGATGGTATTGCATGTGATGTAAATTATTTTATTGATACCTTCTTTGTGCACATAAACCATCTGCCTTTGACCAATCAATTATTCAGAGACTACAGTGTGTCAGCTTTTCAGTTTCATCATGAAAATTGTCTTCAGTGAGACAGCTTCTTGATGTGATAAACAAAGCTCAAATACCAAAGAATAAGATTTATACCAGGCTAATTAGACTTTTAAATAGTATATTTTAGTGATTTATGTTACAATTTAGTCCTATACTAGGCTTAATCCATGTTCATGAAACCGCAATGAAAATATGTGTATTTGATCAGGGTTTCAACCAGATAGCGGTAATGTGGGGACTGGTGAATGAAGGCAAATGTTACCAGTTTGCATGACATCATGCCAACTGACCATTAACTGTCTAGCTTTCATTCAGTGTAGGCACATTAGCACTTTTGGTTCAGTCTGTTTAAGGGAAGCATCAGGGCTGCTCTGATTGAATCTCATGCATGCTAGAATGACACTTTCCTTCTCTGAACAGTCTCTACCATACATGAATCACCCTTCCTCCCTTGTTTTCAAGCAGTTTGCTTATGACTGCTGCTTTTAACGAATGTAAAAGTGTAACACTTTCTGTGAATGCCATGCATATCTGAAGTTAACATGATATTTAGACAATTGATAGATATGAATTGGTATATATATATATATATATATATATAGGTATTAATGGACAGTGTTACTAAATTTTCTTACAGTCATACATGCAGAAGAATACCTGCAGTGTTATTGGGTTTTGATACAATTTAAGTGCAGCACATACAGTATTTGTACTCAATTTTGTACTCAATCAGTAGCACTGCAGGCAACAAGTGGTCATTTTTTCCTTCTGTTCCATGGCAGTTCAGAGATTCCAAAAAAAGAAACAAAAAATTTAAAATAATATTTTTCCTTTGACAAATGGAATCATTGAGCTGCTATAGGGGTTGAATTTTCAGTTAGTCTGTGCCTAAGGTTGCCAGCTCAGACATAAGAGTACAACATCAGTAACCCATTGACTGAGATTTTTTCTGTGTTTGACTTGTTACTGTGTTGCATTTTTATGAACAGTCAGCCACCTTACTGTGCTGGGTCTGGATTCACTCGCTCCTACTTCCTGTGTGGCTTCATTTCCTTTGATCTATCGGAAGAGACACTCTTTGGTCATGGGGCAGCATGGGAATTGTAGTTTTTTTGGGGTTAGGATTTTTTCCCCAATAAGAATGAACACTAACAATCATTATAAGAAAAGAAAAAAAAATCTGCATGCTTTCATCTCTCAAATCAAGTCGAGTCTTAATGAATAAAGTGTGTCGAATAGGCTTATTTCATTCATCCATGAAACTGTGACGTGATACATTTTTGGATTAACTGGATTGAAATATTAATGAGTGAAATTTTTGACCTCTTTATGATTGGTTTAGTAAACATGTCATATGAAGAGTATACATTCAAAACTGAGCCCACTATTTCTATCTCTTGTCTTTTCTTTCCGAATGACTACCTTTTCTTTCCTTTCACTCTTCCCTCCCAGAATCTTCATGTCAACTGCTGATCACATTCCTGTCTCTTTCTGTTCCGCCCCTTTGTCGCTTTCTTTGCATACATTTTTTGCATCTCTTTCCGTCTGACACTGCTTCTTTCTTTCCTTCCTTTTTCACCCTGACAGACTCTTGTCCCATTTAACACTCCTCTCCCTTCTGTACTGCAAAGAAATGGTATCTTGGCAAATGAAACATGTTAAGTGAACACAGTGGGGCAAATTTACTAATTTTGCAACATCACAAACCTTGTTTTGGATTTACAAACTGACTGTCGTGATTTACCAAGCTTTACCAATTTGTATAAGTTTCTTTCTAAAAGCACAAAACACAGGGAGGACTCTATTACAATGAACCAATTACTATGATTTCCCAAGATAGATATTAAATAATATCTTTGTGCCCGTTAAAGCCAGAGAAAAACTTATTTGGGCGATTTCCCAGCTACTACTGTTTGTGCTCAAAGACAGAGAGAAAGTTCCTTAAACAGACATTTGGGGTTTTTTTTTTTTCAAACTTGTTTTGTCACATTATTTTTCATCTAAAACCAAATAATTTCAATAAATTGATCTTTTAAACTGGTTCAGTGTATTTTACAACACTCATCAAATTCTCTTAGGAGTAGATTTGCCCCAAATAAATTTATTTTCCAAACTTTGATGAACTGCACATAGTTAAGAAACTACACTCATCACAATTTAAAAATCATACAGTTCCTAAACAAATAGAATGCATTCAGTGATAAAAGATAATAATAAAAGATTTTAAAATATTGTAAGCCAAGCCATAAAATTAGTTTTTATGTTTTATTGAATTTGTCTCATTTTCTAAAATGAATGTCAAAATCTTCACATACTTTTTTTTACTTACATCAAAGTATAAAAAAGCATGTCTCTGTTCATTTAAATAAATGTTCTAAGTAGATAAGCCACTAAATTGGCCACAAGGCACAAAATGACAATATACTGTCAGTTATTAGTGCCTCATTTAGTAAAATTGTCCCAGTATGTCAATGATTTCTCATTATGAAATTATTGTAATACTGTAAATATGTAAATTATGCAATCCACTTATAGACCTTATTACGTGTTGTAATTTTATCTAGTAGATGTCTTATTTAAGTTGATTTTGTAAAAGAATTACTTAATTTCAAAGATAAAATTACTTTTAAATCATCTAGAAATTAGTTATCTCATCATGACAAAGCATGTCTGTTAGATATGCTAAGAAATTTTTCACTTGCTCAGATATCACTTATTGCTGTGCTCTGCTCTCTCTCTCCTCTTTTTCTGTTCTTCCTTCTCTCTCTACCTCTTTCTCTCTTTCTCCCCCACTCTCTTGCTGTCTTTCTCTCTCTCTCTCCCTCTCTCTCTTTCTCCATGCTCTCTCTGTCCCGCACTCTTGGGCTCTAATGTGTACTCTATGTGTCTTGTGGATCTCAGGGGGATGCAGGTCCACCGGGACTCAGGGGCGCTCCGGCTGCTATGTTAGGCTCACCAGCTATAAGCACTATCAACAAAGGAGATAAGGTAACACACAGGGGAGCAGTGATACCAGCCCAGGGAGGGGCTCTGCCAGGGCGAGAGTGAGGCATGCTGGGAGAGGACAGGGCTGGAGAAGCCACTAAATCCTTTATGAGCCTCACCATAAACTCTCGAACTTAGAACCTTCTGCTGTGTAGGCCAAGCCATCAGACCTACTGATCCCAGTTTGCCTCTAGATTACCAAGAGCTAATACTGTTTAACCCCTTAAACTCTAGGCTTCATATTCAGTCGTAAATCTTAAAGGTGCATTAATCAAGATTCAAAATAATCAGCATCTACATAGTAGTTAAATAGGTGAACTACAACAACACCTAGGACAGTTACTCTTTGGATCTGCTTCCCATTCCCACTCCTCAACACAAAACCTGTCAGAGTTCATTTAGAGTTTGCCAGCATTGCCAAGGATTGCCATGACTTCACTTTCTAGTGATGAGGTAGGTTGTTTATTAAGAGTATGGCCTTCTGTATTTAGAAATATAGTATGGCACTAAGCTAACATTGTTTGAGAGGGTATCATAATGCACAATGTGTCATGCATCTCAATACTGCACATTGACTGCAGTCCCTCTCGTAGCTAAGACAACAATTTCTGCTCTCCTCCCTGGTGGAGTATTGGATTGCTGTACTTGGCGAAGTATGTTTACAAAATACAATTACATTTTGCTTGTTCAGGGGGACTTTTCATCACCACAAAATTATAATTAAATATACTGTTACTTATTATATGCTTGTAGTAGCTGTATTTCACCAGTGCATGCATCAAAGTTTCTTGTTTCTTTTGTCCAGGGGATTATTTCCACAAGGAAATTTAACTGTTTGATAAAGAAGCTAGTAGCCTATAAAACTAGCCTATAAAAACTTAGCATTGCTACTTTTTTGTAGTTAGCATCATTACCTGTAGTTTGAAAATACAGAGTTAGCTGAACAGATGGAGATGGGGTGGAGTAGTGCAGTAGTATTACTGCAGAGTGTCTTATAAAATGACTAACAGACGGTCAGGGTAAACACAGAGAAGCTCTGCACTACACCCTGCAGTTTAACCTAATACGCTTATGGTGATGCTATTGTTAAAGCAATTATTTTTGTCATGTTCTACATATTTTCAGGTTATTTGTAGTAGTAGAAAACAAAAAATCGCCTAATGCACCTTTAGGACTTATGATCCAATATTCACTGTAAATTGACCTATCCATGCTCCACCTTCGAATGTGTTCTTCATAGCAGCTGTGGCTAGGTTGGACACCTGTTCCAGAACATTAACTGGAAACTCACTGAATTGTGTGCAGTTGTTTCTTATTAGATGGAATGGGATTTTTTCAATGCTCTGTAAAGCTTGCCCAACATAGCAAGAATTGCTACGAAAGTACCCATTTGTGGACAAAACATGGATAGATGAGACCTGTTGTTAGAAGAGTGAGGAATAGACATCTGGACATGCTGATGGGAATGTAGACTTTAAGGGGTTAAGAAGACTAAGTTTAGAGAATGGTCTAGGTGTTGGGGTAGCATTATGCAAATATTCTGAGTTGATCAGTCAATCAGTAAAGTCTCTGCCACTCTCCCTCAAAGCCCGCTCTCACCCTGACCTCCCCACCACCCCAAACAGGGGTCACAGCTTTTGAAATTCAATCTTACACCTACAACCCCCCCAAACTCTCACCACAATCCACCCCGCCCCGTCGCCTCCGCCTCCACCATCCTGTCTCGTGCAAAAAAAAAAAAAGAAAAACTCTCTCTTCCTTGGTTGCCGCATCCAGGGAGACGTGGGGCCACCCGGCGATCCAGGCCGGCCACTGGTCAATGGAATTGTGGAGTTAGTTGGATTTCCAAAAGGAGACAAAGGAGCTCAGGTTTGTGGGATGATACTGATCAGAGAGATCAAGAAGGACGTGTTCTAAATAAGGAAGCCCTGTCTACCAACAGTCCTTTTATTTCTACAGTCACTTCCATCACCCGTCACACTGAAGCCCAATACTGCCCCAATATATATCCACTTCCCATCCACACTAATTAGTTACACTCTTAAGGCATGTTGTGCCTTTTTTGAGTAGTT
The DNA here is from genome assembly GCF_015220715.1 of Pygocentrus nattereri. NCBI lineage: Eukaryota > Metazoa > Chordata > Actinopteri > Characiformes > Serrasalmidae > Pygocentrus > Pygocentrus nattereri. The sequence goes on along the minus strand of NC_051212.1, from coordinate 25,178,607 downwards.
AAAGCAGTGGATATATATTGAACCATGACAACTCAAGGAACCATATATAACAGACATGTCAAACTGGGGACCTTCCAGGCCACATTGCATTTATGCTCCTCTAACCCTATGAATTCAGTACATGATGGCCAAGGTAGTTAGCTGATGAGTTGAATTAGGTGTGTTTAATAAACCTGTGTGCTGAAGTCTGCAGTGTTTCGGCCTGCGAGGACTGAAGTCTGACACGTGACTTAAAGGTTTATGTTATTATTCTTTATACAGCCATATTTAGTGGGTCCTCCTTGATGTATTATATGTTTTGTTATGTTCTAGCTAAAAAATACTACTGCCCAAGTTAATGGACAATTACTGTTTTATTTGCTGAATGTATTGGAAAAAATAAAACATAAAATGTGTCCTGTACAAAAATTGTGGCACATTTTATGTTTTAGATTTAATTTTTGTTCCAGTACTCAGCAAATGTATAGAAAATGTACACAGAATGTTTAGAGAAATTCTGTAAATTTGTTATCTTTAAAGAATGTTAGCTTATTTTTATTTAGAAAATCAACAAACCATACCTTTTTTAAATAACTGTAATATTATTTGTATTATATTCTCTATTGCATGTATTATTGTTCTTGTTGTTGCTGTATTTATTATTGTTTTTGTTATTGTTGTGTTTATCTCCATGATGGAGAATCTGTTGTATATAGTTATTTAAAGAGCCTTTTTAAATGGTTCTATGTAGTACAAAAAAATATTCCATTATTGTTGCAAGTCATTGGCTCTTTTTCCAAATTATCTTAAACCCTTTTTTCCAAGACTTGAGGACTAACAGGGCTTGTTTTTCCCAAACATTTAAACAAAAATATTTCAGATGTTTTAGTTTTAGGTATTATATGATTTTTGTATGATTCTGTATTTGTTGTTTAAAAATACTATCACAAATATGTACATTTCATCTGTTAGTTTTGATACAGCTCTGGCAACTGGACTGTCTTAATATATATTTATACCATCTGAGACCTGTCCCCTCTGTCTCTCTGTACTTCTTTTTCTCTCTCTTGCTAACTTACAGGGTGATATTGGCTATCCCGGAGAACAAGGATTCCCAGGAAGACCCGGACCACCAGTACGTAACCTCTTTGTGGGCTCTTTTTTATTTTCATGGTGCTGTATTTTTAACTTTAAATTAACACCAGTCAGCACTGAGCGCTCTTATCTTAAATGTCTCTAAAATTGTATGTATAGATAATTAATATCAATATTGATTATATAGTTCTGGGCAGTTTAATGTGAATGAGGGTAGGAAAAGATTATGCCATGGTCATAACTGTGTTGCACTTCTGATTACATATAACAAGTAGGTAAATCAGCTTCACATGCTGCATTGCAATTCTAAGAACTTTCATTTAAAATTCTCCATTGAAAGGTTTAATCACTGACCTTAATCACTGATCATTAGTAAGGAAAACTTTTAGTCAGTGTGTTTTCTCCACTTCCAGGGCCCTTTTGGCTTCACTGGGGAATATGGTGAGAAAGGAATTCCCGGCTTACCAGGTTTACGAGTAAGTGCTCTTTATGTGGATAAAGAATAGTATCTTTTTACAGTGATTGTTTAGAATTTTGTCCCATGGAGCCACAATTGGTTAATGTCTCTCACTAGTAATGCAAAATGTTGTTTTATGACTTAGTTGTTTTATTTCATTTTGCAGGGACCTCCTGGTCTGAATGGACCACGTGGAGAAGATGGTACAAATGTAAGGCACAAAGATTACTTGAATTTCAGCTATGCCATGTACTTCTTCTTCACCAAAAAGAATGACCATTGCTATTTTTACTATAGGGATATCCTGGGGACTATGGCTTACCTGGACAAGATGGCTTTCCAGGCCCTAAAGTGAGTATGAACCTTGACACAGTACAGGAGTTTAAAAATATATATGTTTACAAGCATTTATATCATCAAGCATATACATCATCAGCTGCATGAGCATTCATTATGTTGACTTAATGTCTGCAGTGTAGAATGAACATCTGCAAACTTCATTTAAAATGAAATGCACACAAGTGAATGTGTAGGACCATGTAAGAGTTAATTCAACATCAGTGATTTTGTTGTGGATCTTTTTTTTTTAGGGTTACAGAGGAGACATAGGTCCACCAGGGCCAACTGCCTATAATGGTGAAGGAGGATTTGTGAAAGGTAGTTGCTGGACTATTTTCTGCACATATATATGTATATTAAAGGGGAATTCCAGTGTTTTTACAGAATTGAATTTAGTTCAGTCATTGAGATGTAAACAATGATATGATGTGAAATGGTGCATTATAGAGAAGCTTACTGGCTCAGATATTCAGATATACAATGGCAGTGACAGCAAACAAGGTTTGCAATATTTACACCACAAATATAGCCATTTTATTTGCTGTCCACAATGAGCATGAACCTGTATGTACTTTTCAACATTTTATGTGTATTGTTGATGATGGTAAAATAGTAAATCTTCTTTTCTTTGGCTACCTTTTTTTGCCTTACAGCACCCTGCTTGTACAGCTTATAAAATCCTCCTTTCTCACTCATTTAAGTAGATGCACATTTGAAAAAGACTTCTGATTTCTGAAAGGTCCTAGAGGTGATCCTGGGTTTGATGGCTATCCTGGTGAGGTTGGAGATTTAGGTCCAGAAGGGCTTCCTGGAGAACCTGGTGCTCCTGGATCTTCTATCTCAGGTGCCAGTGATATTCCACAGTGATGTGTCTCTGCTTCAGTATTTATGAAATATCATAAATAAAAAAACAGTAAATCAGGACACTAGGGAATAAAAGTCAGTAACATAGAAGCAATTGCACACTAGCTGTTGACACATTGGGTAGTGGTAATAAGTATTTTTTCTCTTTTCTCCTTTGCTCACTGCAAACTTCTTTTGTCCATTCAGGCTCTCCAGGACTTCCTGGGCTGCCCGGTTCTCCTGGGTTTAAGGGAGAGAAAGGAAACCCTGGTCGTACAACCTATGGTCCTGAAGGGCAGCCTGGAAGTCAAGGTTTACCTGGACCTCCAGGCCGCCCTGGACCTCCAGGTCGCCCTGGTAAGCCATCTCAGATTTTTTGTGGAGACTTTGTTTTTCCTCCAGTAATAAAAAAGTTTTAACTATAGCCACACATTTTTATAATGTGCACTGTTATTTGTTCATATTGTACGGTTCAACATGTACTGCGATATGACTTTTTTTTTCCTTGTTTTTGAAATGTCAGTGCTTCTGAAGGCTATTTGAAGGATTGAGCTGTGCTTCAGGGTTAATAAGAGGCTGTGTAGATATTATCTGCCTGTTACTGTAAAATTTAATTCAAATCAAATTGATCCAGTTCATCAAAACAATATGTATCTAAGTCAGTTTACAGTAAGAAGACCAGGTCCATGATTGATGACCACAAAGTGTACAGATTGACCAGTCTACGAATTTTAGGCATATAATAATTCAATGACCCATCACTGTTCTTCTTTTTTGTTGGTGAAGCTTGGTGGTTTGGCCCATGCCTGGTGGTGAAAATGGGGTCTAAGGGTCAAGTAATAAAAGGTAGTCCATAATTAGTGGGTATATTGCAAAACTATATTGCAATAAACGTACCTGAAACAAACTAAATATATAGATATAATCAAGAAATCAAGCTTATAGCCTAACATTCAAAGCATGCTTAAGTAAGTGTCTACCTCATACGTGAAATCAGAAATGAAGAGGACACTTGTTGCAAAGCATGTTCTATTTTTCTGTCTCTTTCACCAAAAGTTTTTAATGGGGCTCATTTTTAAGAACTTGACAGATTTCCATCTCTAAATTAATGGAAAGAGTTGCTTTCATTCACTATGAAAAACATTTCTGGCAGAAAAGGTGCTTTGTTTATTCTGCATTTGACCGTATTAATGCTAACTAACCTTACCTAAAATATAACAAACAATTGAAGTATTGTGTGGCTACACAGTCAATTCCTTCTCTGTTAATTTCATATGTGTCTTTAATTACTAAAGGAACACTTCTTATTGGTTGAGATTTGGAAGCAGTCAGAATAATTCTCAATCATGATTAAACTGATGTCTTTTGCTTTCCTAAACTTGTCAGCACCCTTTGGACCATTTGAGCCATCCAGCTTACCTGGGCCACCAGGTCCTAAAGGTGTCAGAGGACCCCCAGGAGAAAGAGGTTACAACGGATTTAAAGGTGAGGAACACTGCATCACCACTTCATATAGTCACACGTGTTGGTGTAGAAACTGGATGTACATCTGAGCATTAGTTCATTTAAAGCACTGCTTGTTATATTGTTTTGCAGGAGAACTTGGAGACAATTGCAATTGCTTGGGTGGAGGAACCTCTGGTCCACAAGGTCCACCAGGGTTTAAGGGGTTCCCTGGTCTCCCAGGAGTAAGTGGACAGAAAGGAGAAATTGGTGACCAAGGATTTCCAGGACTTCGTGGACAACAGGGCCCAAGTGTAAGTGACATCAACCAAGAATTCTCTGTTGATTGTGCTACAAAAGAAGACAATAATAGAGTGCTCTACAGTACAAAGAGGTACCAGGAAGGGTACTTTCTTTAGTATGGAGAGAATCCCAAGAAAATATAATTTTGGTTCCCTAAAGGCTCTTTCAGTGGGTGGTTCTTGAATGAATTATTTTTATTAATGAAACGTGTGTTTAAAAAACCATGTTGTAACTTTTATTTTTAGGATTGTTAGGGCCAAATTTACATCATATCTGTTAACATCTGTCTTATTTCAGGGTCGTCCTGGAGATCGAGGCTTTGCTGGGCGGAAAGGAGAGAAGGGGAACTCTTACTTTGCTGGAAGTCAACGACAGAAGGGTGATAGGGGTGAGCCAGGACCTCTTGGTCCCCCAGGTGATATTGGCAAACCTGGAAGAGATGGAGTCTCTGGTTTCCCTGGACTACCAGGACCACCGGTGAGGAGATAGGATGATAGTCAACTGCCCCAGTAGTTCCATGAAAGGACCTAAATCTATGACTTATATACACCACATCATACTCAAAAAACCAAATAATGCTTCACAGAGAGTATTTCTTGTGTGAAATCAGAAATAGGGACATTTCATTAGACTGAAAGATTTTTTTGGCTGAAAATGTGCATTGGATAATGATAATTATAACAAGTTTTTCTAACGTATAACCATGTTTTTCATTGTTTTTTATTTTTCACGTAATTTGAAAACACCAGCTGATCCTTTAAATTGTGTCAGAAGTTCGTGATGAATTGACCAACAGAAATGCCCCAAATTGCTTGGAATAAAATATTTTCCATTCATTTCCACTAATTTCACCAAGGTAATACAAGATACAAGGTTTTGGTCTATCGTAATAGACACCAAGAAATATTGCTTAATTGCTGTGTCATTGATCTCTTTGCCTGTAGGGAGATGCTAGTTTTGGGGTGCCTGGAGACAGAGGCTTCCCTGGGTTTCCTGGAAGAAAGGGCCTTCCTGGTCCAGTCGGCGAGGCTGGCATTGGCTATCCAGGCAGTGCTGGTGTTCGAGGTTTGCCAGGGGACCCTGGCATCAATGGTTTTCCAGGAGAACCTGGACTTCAAGGGGCACCAGGTAAGTTCTAGATGAATTAGGTGAATGTCGTTAGCTAGGTAGAGTTACCAGAAAAAAAAGCACATCTTTGTATGTTTGTCAGTGTGGATGTGGATACATTATATACTGTATGTATACATTTGATCAATTTACATGTATACATGTATACATGTGCACATGTATGTCCATGTGTGCATACAAAGTCCTTGTAGTTTTTCAAAAGCTGCTGTATGTCCACAAGCTAACAATTACACAGAAACTGTTTTTACCTTGCATACATCATTTCTCTGATCAGGTAATAATAATGCTTTTTATGAAATTTGGTTAAATAATTCAGTACTTAGTGTAGGACTGAAAAGCACAATATTCTCACCACCAAAAGAGCAAAATGTGTGAAGGGTAGATCATTTAAAAGAATTCACTGACATGCTCTGCTAACTTTATCTTTAAAGAAGCAATTTTTTTCTCAGTTCTTTTTCCTTTCGAACAAAAAATGCATTTCTAAGTCTGAAAGAAGTTCTTAATTGATTATTTCACATAACCAAGGATGTGACAGCATCAGATGATAATGATTTGGATTGCAACAACTTAAAATGCATAATTTTCACATTTTTTCAAAATTAATTTCTAGCTCATTTTGACCAACCAGTGTAGCTGTTCATATGAAATTGTTCAGCAAAACAATTAGCAGGAACATTTGCTTTTTGTTTGTTTACATAAGTGTCAGTATACATGTGTTTGTGTACGTCGGTGTCTGTATTCCTTTGTCTGCGTGCCGATTTCTTGTTTTTCATTTTGCCTGTGCTAACATTTATGCGTATTCTGCTTTATGGTTAATCCATTCACTGAGAAATTGAGAGCTTTTGTAAATTAGCCCTTTAAAGAAAAATCACAGTTCTGAATGAACAAATCCTACCAACTAAAATTGCACTCACACTCTCCATATCTCTCTGTAATGGAATGGTGGAATGGTTTAACCACTCAGAAATGTATCCTCTTCTCTCTTTTGCTATGCTTTAAAGGAACATGCCTGGTTTACTTGGATGAGCTATTTTAATTCTCTGCTAATGATATAATCAATTTCACGCTTTCTGCATTAAATCATATGATGATGCTGCCCGAATTAATTGATTGATGGACTGATTGACTGACTGCTTCTCTTGCAATCTCTCTTGCCCTTGCATGTTGTCTGACTAGGTGACAGCTGTGGGCAGGCAGGGCTTAATGAAGCCTCTTTCGGAGAGGGAGGTGAGAAGCCCAGAGCTGTAGCAAATAGAATGTTTTCAGGGTGCTCATTGGATCAGACACATCAAGCCTGGCATCCCCTGGCCACACCTACTTACAAATCACACAGTTTTCTTTTCACCACAAATGTAGTTGATTAGCAAAGACATGTTTAGTGTCTGAAGTTTGCTTCTTTAGTTTTGCATGCTTAAATTTGTAAGGCCCCTAGATGTGCGGTTATTCTCAGTGTGACTCAAACTTATTTTAGTCAAAGGTTCTCACATTTATTAGCAGTGCATCTCAGTTTGGCGAACAATACAGTTTAAGCTCCGTTTCTTCATTTTCACAGCATCATAAGTCCAGTGCAATTCTAAACATGCAAATTTGAGGTCTTGCCATTAACTGCATTTGGGGTAACCAGAAAAGTTGCATAAATTAAGTTTTTTGAACAAACCATCGCTTTTAGGCACTGTGTCTGTCCCAGTCAGCTTTTGCCCATTATTGGGGGATCATCGAAAGCCTAAGCGTGCTTGTTGGTTACTCTGGAGTGAGCTGGAGCCACAGCAAGTGGGCAGGATATGCTGTCATTAGGGGAAAAAAGGAAATAAAAACAGGGTATGTCACAGCATGAGTGGTCTGCCCTGCTTCAGCAAATATATCTGCCACTAGGTATCATGGTCATATTCTTGCCAGCTGACTCAGTGCACTTACTCTGCCCTCGCTCCTTTTGTGTCTTCAGCTTACGCCAATTCATACGAAATGCGCACCCACTTACAGTGCATCAGCTCTCGTTGGCCAGTCAGCTAACTGAGCCTGCCACATGTGATCAGCCCTGCGGAGGAGGGCATGATAAACCCTGACTACAGGCATATAAATATTCCATTTCTGTTAGTTGGAAAGACTGTGTGAATATAAAATGACTGTGTGAATACAAAGCACTTTAATCTTGCCTATTACAACCATTTAAAAGATCCTACCTGTGTTTAATGTTTATTTTGCTGTATAGGATTGTTTAGCATTTTAGTAAAGCTGGTCTACAAAAGTGTAAAGTTCAGTTTGTTTACACTTTTTCAGCATAAGAATGATGAACATAATCTTTGATGATACTAACTTGCATTAAACCATTTCTAATACAATTTCATTACATTAGCAGTTAACACTAACATGTTTTAACCTCATTCCTGATTTGGCTGCTCAAATAGAAAAAAGGTTTTCTAGATCTAGTAAAATTACCATTTATTTCTCACAGTAATGCATGACGTTTAACCTTAATGCAGTCAGTTTGGAGGTTGAGGCAGTTTTTTTTGCCTGGTGTCACCTGTTTGAGCATATCTGAATGTAGTGAATGATGATATGGATCCCCACAGGACAGACACTGCCCTGCGTAATTCCAGGAGAAATTGGAAGTCCAGGATTTCCTGGCCTGCCAGGAGTGCCAGGTAACATTTCCTAGCCATATTTGCATTTAAAGAAAAAGAAGATGCATTTGTTATGCCCACCTTCAATAAACGTGAATGTATGTGTTAGGTCCAAAGGGTCAGCCTGGTCCTCCAGGATTAAGTGGACGGCCTGGTCTTGATGGTATAAAGGGTGAGAGAGGAAGTCCAGGCTTTGGAGGTCAACCAGGTCCACAAGGTATGGTCACAGCTGATACTGTAATGTGACAGAATCACACAGACACTCACGGATGAAAAAGGCAAAAAAGGCTTTACTGTTGGAATCGTCAACCAAAAAAATTGTCAAGAAACAGGCATAGGTCAAATCCAGTAAGGGCAGCAAGTAAAGACAGACAAACAGAGCAGGCAAAAAATAATCCAAAGGGGTCAGGCAAAAGCAGGTAAGTCAAAACACATAAGATCAATCAAAACCAGAAACCAACACAATATATAAACACTCAGTAGCTCAAGAAATAAGCAATACCTCACACAGAACTATTCTAAAAGCCCGGGCTTTATACTAAAATTAATGAGAACTCAACAGGTGTTACAGATTAGTATTCAGGTGAGAGACATCTGTGTTTGGAGCATGCTGGAGGGTCAAGAGTCATGTGATCTCCTAGAGGATTCTGGGAGTTGGAGTCCATGGAAACCTCCGAGCCAGAGGGACGTGTGACAGACGCTAATGCTTGATAAAGCTGCTGTACAAAATCTGTCCAGGGCAAACACTGACATACAAGTATATTTAATGCTACAGGATTAACTATAGAAGAAAGTGTGTTTCAATTCAATATTTTTACCAAAAGGCCTCCTTGAACAGATCATATCTGTATCAGAATATAATTTCTTAAAAAAATATATTGGCAGTGGACATATGTTGAATTTGATCAAATTGATCAGATATTTAAGTATGCATTTACTTCACTCTGGAATAGCAGACAGTGTATTTGACATTGGGTTACTGTGCTAAAATAGCTGCATTTTCATATTAGTGACTAGAAATTGAATTAACGATTCTCTGTAATGACAGTCCAGGTATATGTAGTCCCAATTTCTACATTTAATAAATGCTTATGCATCAGTATCGACACTGGCAGATATATACATGAATAACATCACATATCACCATTAGTCCAAAATCTGTGCATCCATAACGTGATGTATGATTTTTCAAAAATGTTTTATTAATTTATCTCCATACAATGGATATCACAGGCTTCTCTGGACCAAGAGGAGATCCAGGTTTACCAGGCACCACTGTCAACGGCTTCCCAGGTATTCCAGGAAAAGCTGGTCGTCCTGGGCTGTCAGGAGTAAAAGGAGAACCTGGTGAGGCTTTGGGTGCCTCTCCAGGAGTCCAAGGATTTACAGGGCCAGTTGGAGAGCCTGGAGATAAAGGTCAACAAGGCACCCCTGGAATACCAGGCCAACCTGGTAGGTTTATTTACTGTACTATTTATTACTGTTTATTATTTATATATCACCTCAGAGCTATCCTTACTTAATATCTGAAATGCATAGTTACTAGCACCCAGTGAACACCAGATCCAAAAGCAACAGCTTTGGTTTTATATTGGTTCAATGTTATTTATTGTTTTTCTGTAGCAGTAATGATGCAGCTACAGTTTAAAAGAAAGAATAACTTTGTTTAACTTGTATGTAAAATGCTTCTGCTACTGCCTAGCTCAGGATTAACAGCTCTAAGACAGCAGAGGAGCTGTGACAGAAGTGACCTTTTATATGGAAAAATTTTCATATTTAGGTAACTACTTATGTAATTAATCATGTAAGTACATACGCATGATTATGTAATATAAATCGAATATTTAGGCTTCTAAGGGCTACATTTATCTCAGTTAACTCAACCAGGGAGTCAGGCAGGTATGTTGATGCAAATAAAGTAGTTTGTCTCTGCATGTTGCCATTCCCAGCATTGTGACAACAGAAATAGATAACTGAAAATGTCTACAGTAAGTCCTTTGTCAACAATAAATCTGTAATTTTTTCCTTTTAGGTTTCGATGGGCGCATTGGTGTCCCAGGTGTGAAGGGTGAACGAGGTGCAGCTGGTTTTCCAGGCATAGAAGGACCGCCAGGCACACCGGGTTATGTCCGTCCAACTGCTCCAGTTCGAGGGCCACCTGGCGATCCTGGATTATCCGGACCACTAGGTAAGAAAGAAAATAAGAGTGTGTTCAATGATTTTTTTGTCCTTGATCCCTTACACCTTCACTTCAGTTAGTCTTTTTGTTTTCGTTGCCACGTTTGTTCTTGTCATCCTTTAAAGAGAATTCACTGTTTCAGATCATATGCCGAAATCATTTCAAGAGTCTAATCTATTGTCCTTAGTCATTTTATCTAATGCATCTCTTCTTGTATTTCTTTTGCCATTGGTAGGTACTGGTCATAAGGTTAGCTCCAAAAGCACAGTTGATGCTAGATTTTTTTTAACCAACTGGAGAGACTTTGCAAAAGATATGTAGACAGATGCACTGTCCTCCAGAATTATTAGCACTAGAAAAACAGACAAGGTAAAAAGACCATGAGAATGTCTATGTTGTTTATCAGAAAATAAGTATGTGCTAGAAAAAAGGGTATACAACTCCTAAAACAATAAAAAAATATGGGAAAAGGGGAAGTTTGGACAAGAAATCCTAATTAACTAGCAAATGGACTCATACAATAATACAATAGAGACTATAAAGTAAAGTGATCTTACAAAACTATGAACATGTTGAGGCAGGAGGTGACAGGACAGGAGCTTTTGGGATTTTGTTTGATTTGTTTATTCTCTGATCTTCTCTTTGGTGTTTGACCTGCACATTGTTTCACATTTTGTTTTGAAATAATCAAGCAAAATATCTATTTACTTTGGGGCTATAGAATGCTTTGTGTTCATAACAGGCACAAATATAAGGTTAGATTTCTCTCATATTTTCAGTGTTAGATTACACTGCTAAAAAAATAAAACCAAGATTTTTTTTTTTCATAAAAAAGACTGTTATTATTTCTGGGAGGCACACTAGCTAACTAGGTAGACAGATAGACAGACAGACGTATTGATTTATTATGAATGAAGTAAGTAAGTTAAATAATTAAAATCCGTGTTCTCTAATGCTATTTTCTTTGTAAGTTCTCTCCGAGTCTCCACTGGGCCCTTTTACTTACTCACAGACACGTCATTTCATTCCTCTCCTCTCCTCCTCTCTTTGTTTGTCATCACCTCCATCATCTTCATCTTCCCATCCCTTCCATTTGTGGTGTCTCGCTCGTCTGTTCTTGGTGCTGGGTCACCTGTCTAGGCTGCCAAGGTGAGAAATATTGTCACCCCCCCAATTTCCTTCCCTTTAGTATTAAAAGTTTGTCTAACAACAACAACTCCTTCCCCTCTCAATATTCCTCAGTGCTCCTATGAAAGTAGAGCAGCTGGACCTCCTAACCAAAGCACTGAGTGAAGGGGAGTATGCTTTAACATGCTGTGGAGAGAGATTCTGTCCACTTTCTGTACCATTACAACAAATCAGATTTGGCTGTTGATGTATTTATCTTTTAATTGCTAAAAGCTAAAATTATGTATTTGCATCAAGTTACTACTTGTTATCAAATGTTCAAGCATGATCTCTCATTCTCGGAGTGGTATAAATCATGTGTATATGTACCGTCCATTGTGTGTTTAAATTAGTATGTATATGTGCATGTACGTACAATGGTATGTTTTTTCTTAAAAGATGGTCAGTTGCCAGCATTAAAATTCATACTAATGTAAATAAGCAATACTAATTTAGATTTCATCTATCTGCTCTACTGCTGTAACCCTAATGTGCTTGTGTGACATTAACTCATAATTCATCTGTCTACAAAAGAGCCTCTGCAGAAGCTTCTAGTATCCAGCATCTGTAGACATTTTAGAGTGTAATATTTCAGATCTCATTTAGTTCTCATTTAGTGCGTATTCAATATTTTGAATGGAATGTTGAATCACATCTCATCATGATTCATGAAAATTCCACTAGGAATATTACAGTTTGTAACAAAAATGTCAGTTGTGAGGCAAAACAATATAAATATTCTTGATATTAATGTTTGGTGTAAGTACTGCACAAAAATCAGGGACCACCATTTTATTTATATAATTTCCAGTCAAAACATCCAGTAAGTACAAGTTATTTATTTTTCATCATCCACGCTTTGCCTTTTATTAGTGCTTCCATTGTGTATGGCAGTCCAGTAATCTGCAGGGATATTTTTCCACACTTCCAAATTTCAGTTTCTTTACACCACATGTCAGATATCCAGTTTTCCACAAATTATCTTCTATTCTTAGTAACAGCTTCCTGACAGCTGCACATTCCTTCAGACTCATAGTGTAGAATTGTCTTCTTAGAACTATAGAAATATAGTGACACTTTTGGTGGTCTGCTAGGTCTTGCAGTTGTTAGGAGTCCTGTTTTCTCTGTAATCTTTTAGTGATGTTCTGAAGTTATTGAAAGTCCTGCTTTTCACTTATTTTTCTTTAACTTTCCCCTTCCCTATATATGTGGATTATCTTCTATCTAATCTCCTCTGAATCTCCTTTAGCTATTTTTGAAGCACATAAGAAAATATGTGCAAGGCAGCTAAGGTGTGTTTAGTTGCTCGTGTAAATGTTAGTTTCTTTTTGAAGGGGAACGTAATGTCAGTGAGAGCTTTGAGAACAACCCATGTTGGGGGGACACAGCTGTAACTTCAAGGTTTTAAGATTGGAAGGATGAAAGAGTTAAGGTGACAGTAGGGTGCATGAAAGTAAAGTGTTGACAAATTATCTACAGATAGCTTTGATGTTATACTTAGTGTTGGAGATATTTGTGTAGCTTTCTGCAGTGATTATTATCACTGCTGCAAAAATAATATTGGTAGATGTTAAACATTCTTTAGCATATCTGGACGATCATTGTCATTTGAAGCTTTGGGAAAGTGGACTTTGGATAGCTTATATCATTTGATTAAGACTATTTCAAATCAGTTACTGGACAATGCAGTTTGATTTAATGTTGTCAATAGATGGTCCAGATGAATGCGCCTGTGTTACCATTGTGCATTTTTGTAAATATTGTTAATCAGTTTCCTCCAAACCGCTCAACCATAAATTGGGGTAAGTGATTATCACTAGCACAATGCTATTCCTAATGTTAAAGAGTTTCTTGTTGTACATGTAATGTGCTATGTATTGTATAAGCTAATAAATTATATACAAAGAAAGAACAATTGATATTTGAGATTGATATTACTGTTGTATACACCACAAGCTGTGTTTGACCTAACATTGGTGATCCCCAAGGTTTCCCAGGGCTGAAGGGTGAAAAAGGAGATCCTGGACCAGGCCTTCAAGGAAGAAAAGGTGCTGCTGGACCGTCTGGACTTCCTGGACCCCGAGGAGAGACGGGGCGTCCTGGAGCACCTGGTCCAGCACGTAATGGAATACCAGGCAGACCAGGGCTAAAAGGTATAAAGTTGTAATGCTGAATCTCTAAGACATCATTGGTAGTACCCCAGCGTCCTATAGAATATCCAGCATGGATTTGGCAACTTAACTTGCTTCTTACCTATTCTGCCAGTCTCTGTCATAACCTGTTAAAACTCTAAAGACCCATCCATGGGTCCAGACTAGGGTGACTAGATCAGAACTGTTAATTTGCTGGACAGTATGGCTTCTTTAACAGTATGAAATGCAGAGAGCTGTGCAAAGGGACTGTAAATGAGTTTAGTTCATTTATTTACCTTGATGCAATGGTAGAGCCTAATTTTGTTATTTACCTGCTGTAAATTCTCTGTAAGAAATATTTAAATTCATCAACACTAGGGGTCACTAATTTTATGTGCACAGGGATGGTGTAGCTGCAGATTTTCATTCCAACCAGGCAGGAGCGCACCTCATATAATTAATCAGTTGTGTGAATACTGAGAGCAGTGCGAATGTAAAAGGTTACATTGCATTATATACCAGGGGCAGAGAGCACAAGCAGCTCAAGGCTGGCATAGTGGAATACGTGGGAGGGCGTATCCCATAGTGAGACATGAGAACCAATGCTTGAAAGAGAATTTACATATTAGCTTCATAGTAGTTACTGAATAATTCATAGTAGTTGCTGTACAAAGAGCTTTAAAAAACAGCTTAAAAAAAGTTGATTGAGTTCATTTTCATGATAGTGATTTTTTTTCCAATAGTACTTGATTCCTATTGTTATTTACATGCTCTTCACTGTTCAATTTTTTCAGGAGAGAAGGGTTTGCCAGGGCTGGTGGGGTTTTCTGGAATTCCAGGACGTGACGCTGGCACTGGACTCCCAGGGCGTAAAGGTCTGCCAGGAATCCCAGGACGGGATGGTCTATCTGGAGAACGTGGAATAAAAGGATTCAAAGGTACAGAAGAGCCTTAAAACATATTAGCAAAAGGGGGAACTCTAGCTCTTCTTTTTTCAGGACTAAAAATAAAAACAAAAAAAACTACACAAATAGTGTTGCTCAAAGTGGATTTTGGTGTATTTTTGTGTGCCTGTGTGTTTTAGGGGACCGTGGTGAGCCAGGTGCACGAGGGTCTGCCATTCCATTCACTCCATCTGGTCTCCTAAGGAAAGGGGATCTAGGAGAGCCTGGAGCTAATGGCCCACCAGGGTTCCCAGGCCCAAGAGGTACAAGAAAGCAGCTACTACACTCCCATGCCATCTCTTAATATAAAAGATTTTATATGAAATACACAGATAATAGTGCATTGTTCAAACATGTTGGTCCAGACTATTATAGTTTTGTGAGAATCACAAGTACAAAGTACAAGTGTAAATAAATCATCTCATGTTGGTCTTCCTGTAGCGTTTTCTTTGAATTTCCCTAAGAAGTATTGTTGTTGTTTCAAATGAATCTTTTATCTCCAAAACATTAACTGTATAAGAGAGGGGGAAACATTCTTAACATTTGTTAACTTAAAAACTAAAATGTTCAAATTTTCTGTTGGTCTGTTCATTGTGAAATGTTCACACAGTGTAAAGAGCAGCTGTTGTTTTCAAATACAAAATGTAAAACATGGAGTTACAAGATTTTCTTGTAAGTTTTCTGTTTATATTTCTTAGTGGAAACATTAAAAACTGTCTTTCCTAACAGGTGATAAGGGATTTCCAGGGTTGTCTGGTCGTCAGGGCTTACCAGGTCAGCCCGGAGATGCCTATCCAGTCAAGGGTCTACCTGGCGATGCAGGATTTCCTGGGCGTCCAGGTTCTGCTGGCTTTCCAGGAACTAAAGGGGCATCTGGTGTTC